>NW_023997256.1:22500-24372 GCF_015586225.1 Lucilia sericata | reverse complement strand
ATCTTAATATCAGTTTTAAACACATCTTCACTATGTGGTACATCATACTTTAAATAAATAAACACTATTTTTCAAACAGAAATCTATACTTTAAGAAGACTATTTTAAAATATCCCTTTAATATACTTACTTTTTCCGTAATTTTCTTTAGCATGAAAGTTTGGCCAATTCTCCTGTACAAATGCCCAATATGATGGTATAATACCATTTACTAGTGCCTCACCAAATGCCAACGCTAGTCCTATAGCTATAAATAGTGTTTCCTCAACAAATTCAACAAATCTTAAAATATGGATCCAAACAGTATGGTTAATACACCAAACATGCTCTCGGATATCGATGAATATGTAAGTTTCTTTTTTAAGGATTTCTTATGAAAATTTTATTTGTTATTATCTTTTTTACTTTTAAGAATTCAATAACTATTATGCCTGAATCTACACCGGCACAAGTTACTCACTGGTTAACCTATCATCGTTTAACTTCATACTTATCAACATTTGCCCATTTTTCGGGAGCCGATATTATGAGGTAATTAACAGTATATTTTATACTTACTTACTTACTTACTTACTTACTTACTTACTTACTTACTTACTTACTTACTTACTTACTTACTTACTTACTTACTTACTTACTCTTACTTACTTCTTACTTACTTATTACTTACTTACTTACTTACTTACTTACTTACTTACTTACTTACTTACTTACTTACTTACTTACTTACTTACTACTTACTTACTTACTTACTTACTTACTTACTTACTTACTTACTTACTTACTTACTTACTTACTTACTTACTTACTTACTTACTTACTTACTTACTTACTTACTTACTTACTTACTTACTTACTTACTTACTTACTTACTTACTTACTTACTTACTTACTTACTTACTTACTTACTTACTTACTTACTTACTTACTACTTACTACTTTACTTACTTACTTACTTACTTACTTACTTACTTACTTACTTACTTACTTACTTACTTACTTTACTTACTTACTTACTTACTTACTTACTTACTTACTACTTACTTACTTACTTACTTACTTACTTACTTACTTACTTACTTACTTACTTACTTACTTACTTACTTACTTACTTACTTACTTACTTACTTACTTTACTTACTTACTTACTTACTTACTTACTTTACTTACTTACTTACTTACTTACTTACTTACTTACTTACTTACTTACTTACTTACTTACTTACTTACTTACTTACTTACTTACTTACTTCTTACTTACTTACTTACTTACTTACTTACTTACTTACTTACTTACTTACTTACTTACTTACTTACTTACTTACTTACTTACTTACTACTTACTTACTTACTTACTTACTTACTTACTTACTTACTTACTTACTTCTTACTTACTTACTTACTTACTTACTTACTTACTTACTTACTTACTTACTTACTTACTTACTTACTTACTTACTTACTTACTTACTTACTTACTTACTTACTTACTTACTTACTTACTTACTTACTTACTTACTTACTTACTTACTTACTTACTTACTTACTTACTTACTTACTTACTTACTTACTTACTTACTTACTTACTTACTTACTTACTTACTTACTTACTTACTTACTTACTTACTTACTTACTTACTTACTTACTTACTTACTTACTTACTTACTTACTTACTTACTTACTTACTTACTTTACTTACTTACTTCTTACTTACTTACTTACTTACTTACTTACTTACTTACTTACTTACTTACTTACTTACTTACTTACTTACTTACTTACTTACTTACTTACTTACTTACTTACTTACTTACTTACTTACTTACTTACTTACTTACTTACTTACTTACTTACTTTCTTACTTACTTACT
>NW_023997256.1:0-17500 GCF_015586225.1 Lucilia sericata | reverse complement strand
TGTTAAGTTAATTTAAAATCAGGTGACCATGACAAGAAAAAAATGTAATTGTTCCTTCGGATCTAAAATAATATAGTAATGTATAATAATATATAACATTACTAAACCCTGGCAGTGTGTTTAGGATACAAAATGTGGCATGCGATATAGATTGGAATCTCGATAGTATTGTAAAGATTTCGTTCATCATCAAATCTCTGGTCTTCCCAAAAATATCCTACACTTTTCTTATAAAAGGCGCAAACATTTAAATTTTCTTTTAAAAGTATTTTAAATTAAAAACTCTCTTCAACATGAATACTCGTGATCATCATAAAGCGTTGGAAACTTTTTACAAATATCAATCATGGATATTTCGTCTACTGGCACTTTGGAAATTACCCGATACCGTGACACCACGATTTCGATTACTGCATAACATTTATTTCTATTATATACTATTTTTCTGGGTACTCTCCTTCGATGCCAGTTGTTTATACAATTTATAACGAATATAACCGATTTGAATGAAGTTATTAAAGTATTTTTCATATTTGCCACCTCTTTGGCAGTGCTGTCGAAATTTTCGACTATTAAATGGAAAAATCATCTATACTACGAACTAGTGGAAACAATACATAGACCTATGTTTCGTCCCCTAAATAAACGGGAAGTTAAAATGTTTAAAGAATCACAGCAACTAAGTCGTGCTGTAAGGAATAGTTACTGCAGTATTTCATTGTGTGCCCTACAGGTGGTGCTGGTAACGCAATATTTTGTGGATAATACCGAACTTCCTTTGTCGCTATACAATCCCATAAATGTAGATACAAAGTTCCGATATCTAATGATGTATTTATATCAATATATAGCCGTTTCTATATGCTGTTATATGAATATCGCTTTTGATTCGATATCGGCTTCATTTCTTATACACATCAAGGGGCAATTGGATATTTTATGTGATCGTTTGGAGAATTTGGGCTCAGAGGATGATAACAAAATAGTAGATAATAATAAAATTACTATGAAATTGAAAGATTGCATTAAGTATTATGAAGAAATTGTAAGAATCACGGGTGTTGTGGAAAATCTGGTCAGTTTACCAATTTCCATACAAATAGCTTGTTCGGTTTTAGTATTGGTGGCTAATTTTTATGCTATGTCTTTTGTAAGTTGAATAAATATAGTTTTATTTATATATAAATATAAATATGTACTTCTAGCTATCCGATCCCGGTGATTATGCCAATTTCATCAAGTTTTTAATTTATCAATTGTGCATGTTATCACAAATCTATATACTTTGCTATTTTTCCAGTGAGGTTACCTTTAAAAGTCAAGAGATTTCTTATTTTTTATATTGTTCAAAATGGGTGGAATGGAATAAACTTAATCGCAAGTTGACTTTACTAATGATGACGCGATTTGATTTACCCATAGTTATTAGATCGGTAAATCCCACGTACACTTTTAATTTGGCAGCTTTTACTTCGGTAAGTATTGTGTTCCTTCTTTTCAAATATACAGAAAGTTATTAAATTTAAAAACTAATCGTTCATTTAATCGATTCCATACGTGTTTCAGGAATACCCTTACCCAATATATTTTATACAAAAATTAAACAATCCCATTTTTTTTTTTTAATTTCAGATTGTAAATTCTTCATATAGCTACTTTGCTTTGTTAAAACGCATAAATAGTTAAGTTAAAAATTAAATTTTATTTAAAATTTATCACAAAATTATTCGCAAAATGATGTTTATATAGATTTGCAGTTATTAAAGTTTAAATGCCACACATTAGACTTTTTCTTTTAATTTACACTAAAATAATAATTAATATTTATAATTTTTACTTTTTTAAATAAATATACTTTGTAAATTATTAACAATTCATTAATTTAAATTTTAATTGAACGTGAGTTTTCAATATAAACATAAATTTAATGTGGCAGCATTATTTCCTCTACCAACTAAAAGTGCTGCCATATTGCTTAATGACAACAAAAACATTTCACAGCACTCAGTTGACACATGGCTTGTTGACAAGCAAACAAAATTTGTTTGTTTTATTGTGAAAAAATAAAAAAATTGATGGAAAAATATCAAATATTGTTTTATTTTAACAAAATTAATTATAAATCAATTAACTAAACTATAAATTCTTCAACTTAAATAAAAGAACAGTTCTTAGAATGGCGGTTAATGTTTCCACAACCATCAGTGTCTGTTTATATTGTAAAACAACATCCGAGAGAGATGCTGCAAAGGAATTTCATGAGATCTTTGATGAAGTGGGAGTTGAATTGCAATTGCCCACTTTAGTGGAAAAGTTTTTTCATATTAAGGTTGAAAATGAAGATAAACAATGTTTGTGTGACGATTGTGTTAATAATTTAATCGAATTATATGACTTGGAAGAACACACCAAACAAGAACAGAGCAAGGAGGAAGAATCTCTTGGGGTAAATATTCAGCCGGAAGCTGAAGAGAAGGAAAATAGTAAAGTAGCTTCAGCGGATGAATTTGAGAAATTGAATCCAGAATATCTGAAATGTACTAACGATCTTGTACAACAAGATGTTGAACAGCAAGTCATTTTGCCCGAGAGTTTAAGCAGCGAGTATAGAAATATAAAAATTATTGAACAGGAGGATAAAGACAGGGCAAGTGTGCAAGAAAATGTGACAGAAGAGAAAGATAACAACGAAGAACTCTTTAAAGAAGATAAAACTGCTTACTATGCTGAAGAAGCTGTTAATAGTACTGAAAATTTAATAAATAATTTGGAAATTGAGAATGATGAACAATCCTTTAATAACATAATAGCTAGTACTACAGTAGATGTGCCAAATGCAGGTGAAGAAGAATGTTCTGAAGATATTGTGTTTGTGGAAGATGAAGAGGAACATCAAAATAATTCTAACATTCTAATTGGTACTCACATATCTTCCGAAGAATTTGAGCTAACGGGTGAGCATGAAAATGATGAGGAAATTGAGGAAGATGAACAAAATTCAGAGAATCATTTCACATATGATGATGAAAATGAGTTTATAGAAGAACCTCAACAGGAAGATAATGAAGTTAATAAATCTATATTGGAATTTAGTACAACAAATACAGCTACGGACGAAAATGAAACATCAACTAAGGATGCTGTAGACGACGAAGAACTTGAACTTGTTTACTATGAAGAAGATGTACCAAGTGATAATGAAAAAGAAGGTGAAAGTAATGAAACGGTATTGGAAGATTTGGAAATTATTAATAAGGAATTAAAGTCTTTGCAAACAGAAAATGAAAGTACTGTGGATTTAGATACTGAATCATTAAATTCAAATATTTCTGACAGAGTTAACATTAATAAAGATACCATTGATGCGGAAAAAGCTATAGAAAATGATGAGGATGATCCTCAGGAGGATACCTATTCCTTGGAAGAGGAGTATTTAGTTGAAGGTAAAATAAAAGTCATTGGTAAGGTCATATCATATCGTTTAAAATTTATAAATTTGTCTTTCAGATATTTTTTGTTCTCAAGAGTACGATACTGTTGATCTAAACGATTATTTGGATAAAGTGTTAGTAACAAAATTTCAAGATTTACAATTGGATTGGGATGTGGAATGTGAAGTAAGTAAAACATTATTATTATACAACACATATGGAACTGAATCAATATATTTCCTTATAACAACAGTTGTGCCATGACAAATACAATAACTTACCAGAATTATTAAAACACAACTGCGTAACAGATTTCGAGGAAGAACAACAGTATCGTTGTGTTTTTAAGGATTGTGGAGAAGATATAAATAATTTGCAGACCTTAGCCAGGCATTTGGTTTTACATCACTATGACAAATTGGAAAGGTAGGTGGTATTAAGTTATATATTAAGTTATATTTGTTTTATAAAGTTTTTTCTTTATTTGTAGCACCATTATATATAGCAAATGTCCAGATTGTCAGAAAACATTTTCGAACTTTATTGAATTGAATAAACACTCCTGTTGCCGTAATATCAAGAAAAAAACTGGAGCTCCCAATCATTGTCAATCATGTAATTTGGATTTTCAGTCCTTGAAAAGGTAAGGACATACTTTAAGTCATAAGAAAATATATATCGTTATTACTAATAAATCGAATTTATAGATTTGTTTTTCATATGCAATTCCATTTGACGAATCATCGACCAAAGGTTTGCCTAATGTGTGGTGCTTTATTTAATAACTCCAATGATTTCTTTGAACATACTCAATATAAACATAATCCAGCGACGGCTATGGCTTGTATAGAGTAGGTTTTTTTAATTATTCTATATAATATTTTATAATTATATTTAATTTTTTGCTGTTAACAGATGTGATAGATTCTTTAAAGAAAAAGAGGTCTTTGACAGCCATATGGAATTGCATGAGGAATCTAAATATCAATATGCCTGCAGCTATTGTCCAAAAAAGTATACCAATAAAGCGGGTTTAAATCAGCATGTAGTAAGTTATCTCCACTTTTTTTAGTTGAAAACTAAAAACTAATAATTTATTCAATTTTTTTTTTGTAGGATATTTATCACAATAACAAATCCTCTGCTATACAGTGTGATTTTTGTGAAAAAGAGTTTGTTAATCAGGCCTCGTATCGTAATCATGTTAAGTCACATGCTGCTGATGTACAAATAGAAACTTATATCTGTTCAACGTGTGGTTTTATAACCAATGATTGTGATTTAATTAAGGTAATTAATATTACTATAATAAGCTCAATTATTACTAAACGTTTTATTATATAAGGAACACATTGAAGCAGATGCCGAATCCCCTTGTTATTCTTCGCCACTGGAAGAAAAACTATTGGCTTTGGGTTATACTTGTGAGAATTGTTCCATTGATTTTCATACCATTAAACAGCTGAAGGAACATCGTTTGAGTAAAAACCATAGAGATACTTTGTATTATTGTGGCATTTGTCGTCGAGCTTTTAACTCACTACGTCATATGCGTAATCATGCTATTAATCATAAAGATTTTGAAAAATGGCAGGAAGCTTTTCCTATAACGCGTTATTTTGTATGCAATATAGGTGTAAGTAAAAATTTTAGATTTTGTAGCATATATAATGTTACTAATGTTATTGTTATAGGATTGCCAAGAATTTTATCCCATTTGGACTTCCCTGTATTATCACAAAAACGTCCGCATAAAAGTAAGGAAGCTAAAGACGATAAACCTGCGGAGTTTAAGTGTCAATTCTGTCAACAATTGTGTACTTCGAAAATGTCTTTGGCTGTTCATGTAGCTAGAAGTCAGAAGAAGGGGAAGGGGGGGGGAAGGGGAAACCCAGAAGAGCGAGCGAGCGAGCAGCGAGCGAGAGAGCGAGAGAGCGAGCGAGCGAGCGAGCGAGCGAGCGAGCGAGCGAGCGAGCGAGCGAAGCGAGAGAGCGAGAGAGCGAGAGCGAGCGAGCGAGCGAGCGAGCGAGCGAGCGAGCGAGCGAGCGAGCGAGCGAGCGAGCGAGCGAGCGAGCGAGCGAGCGAGCGAGCGAGCGAGCAAGCGAGCAAGCGAGCAAGCGAGGGAAGCGAGCGAGCGGGCGAGCAGCGAGAGAGCGAGCGAGCGAGCGAGCGAGAGAGCGAGCGAGCGAGCGAGAGAGCGAGCGAGCGAGCGAGCGAGCGACCGAGCGAGCGAGCGAGCGAGCGAGCGAGCGAGCGAGCGAGCGAGCGAGCGAGCGAGCGAGCGAGCGAGCAGCGAGCGAGCGAGCGAGGAGCGAGCGAGCGAGAGGGCGAGCGAGCGAGAGGGCGAGCGAGCGAGCGAGCGGCGAGCGAGCGAGAGAGCGAGCGAGAGAGCGAGCGAGCGAGCGAGCGAGCGAGCGAGCGAGCGAGCGAGCGAGCGAGCGAGCGAGCGAGGGCGAGCGAGCGAGCGAGCGAGCGAGCGAGCGAGCGAGCGAGCGAGCGAGGAGCGAGCGAGCGAGCGAGCGAGCGAGGGAGCGAGCCAGCGAGAGCGAGCGAGGAGCGAGCGAGCGAGCGAGCGAGCGAGCGAGCGAGCGAGCGAGGAGCGAGCGAGCGAGCGAGAGAGCGAGCGAGCGAGGAGCGAGCGAGCGAGCGAGCGAGCGAGCGAGCGACAGCGAGCGAGCGACCAGCGAGCGAGCGAGCGAGCGAGCGAGCGAGCGAGCGAGCGAGCGAGCGATCGAGCGAGCTATCGAGCGAGACGATCTATCGATCGATCGATCGAGCTAGTAGCGATCTAGCTATCTATCTATCTATCTATCTATCTATCTATCTCATCTATCTAATCTATCTATCTATCTATCTCTATCTATCTATCTATATCTAATCTATCTATCTATCTATCTATCTATCTATCTATCTATCTATCTATCTATCTATCTATCTATCTATCTATCTATCTATTTATCTATACTTCCATCTTTTGAGTGAGTTCGATTTTCATAAAAAACTTATTCAATTGTTTTTCCTAATTACAGCAAATATATCTTGTTCTCACTGCAAACGTACCTATAAGACTCAAAAACTGCTGCAAGAACATATAGATAAATTCCATACAGCCATAAAATGTGAAGTTTGTTTTAAAAATTTCAAAAATCGACGAAATTTGGAATCACATCGTAATTTGGTGCATCTTAATATGAAACGTTATTTCTGTCAATATTGTGAAAAGGGCTATTTTCATAAAAGTGAAAAAGAAGCGCATGAAAAGAAAGTAAGTTTGATAAAAAAAATTATAAAAAGTAAAGAAATTTTAACTTACCTTTTTACACAGGTGCATTCCGAATTTCCCTATAAATGTGAAATTTGTGATTTCATGACGAACTATGAAAAATCTTTGGAAGTTCATATGGATAAACATAATAATCAACAAAAATTTAAATGTACAATTTGTAGTAAAACATTTGGCAGAAAACAACTCTTAACCATACATACGAAAAGGCATCAAAATAAGAAAGAGTAAGTTTAAAAACAAATTAATATTAGTTACATGATTCTTTATTTCTTTCTTTATTTAGATACATATGTTCCAATTACTTAAATGAAGATGGCTGTAGTGCAGCATTCTATACCTATAATCTTTTAAAGACACATATTCAAACTAAACATCAAAATGATAACAAACGTAAAAGATCACACAAAAAATATATTGTACAAGTTGATGATAAATCATATGAAATATTTAATGTTGATGAAGAGAGTACACAACAAGTTAAACGTTCGAAAACTGTAGCTTCGGAAGATAATAGTGAAAAATTTGAACAGGATGCTATTGAGTTGGTATTGGAAGAAGATGACATAGAATCATCACATGAGCAGACATCTGATGAATTCGAAACAATATGTAGTTAAAGTAATCTAGAGTCTGTTAAGGCAAGTAAGTTGAATTAAAATTTTCAAGAATGCTATTTTCATTTGATTTCTTTTTGTTTTAAAATAACGAAAAAGTTTGTTTGTTTCGTGAGCAAAAAAAAGCTGTTAAAATATTAAATTCATAATTGTGAATAGATTTGTTTAAAAAACAACTTTTGTGTAAAGAAAGTGAAAAACTGAATTTTGTTTATAAATAAGTGTGTGAAAGTGAAAAATCGATCAATCATAATTTCAAAAAATATGAAATAAAACAAAACATTATCTCCAGTAAGAAGAAATAAAAAGAAAAAAGGTTACGAAATATTTTAAAAAGCTGCAGGTCAGCAGATCTATATATTGTATACAAGAGTACACTTTTCTAAAGGATTGAGCTGAATCCGAATCTGACTTCAGATCTTTCCCATCACATAACGATTTCGATATAGCTTAGTCTATTTATAATTGCTGTTATAAAGGTCCTTTTTATTACCTTCTAAATTAAGGTTTAACTTCTGTAATATCTTTCATTCCTTTGGATAAAGATACTACAAAGAAGGAACAAAATATAACAGAGATTAAATCTTTATTTAGAAGGCAACAGAAAGGACTTTCAGACCACATAAAAAGATTTATAAATAACACTGATGTGTTATTCAAATATAGCAATAACCTGCTTTTTAAAATAAAAACTAAATTAATAAGGGGTTTCATTTAAAACCTCGCAAACTGAATTTACGATCAAAATTCTGAGGTCAGATTAGGATTCAGCATAACTCAATCTTTCCAAAAGTAAACTTTATTACTCGGGTTCTTCGACTAGAAACTTGATGAAAACATATCGAGTAACTTGTCTGTTACTAATTGCTGTATAAATATACCATAAAAACTTTATTATTGATTATTGAGATTAGAGCTACAATAGCTAAAGTGGGGTGGACTGCGTTAGCAAACTTATTTACGACACCTAGAGTCTAGACAAAGGTCTATAACAAAATTTTAACATTATGTACCCTATTTCTTAAGATTTTACTTTAAAGTTCATTGGCCAAAACAATAAATAAACACTAAAAATAAGTAAAAAATCTCTTTTAATTTCAATTTAATTTTAAGTAATTAAATTACATTTCTTATTACATTTTTTTTTATTAAATATTATTATTGTTATTATTAACTTAAACTTTAAACTCTGGCTTAAATAAAACAAAGCCTCTCTTTATCGTCTCAATGTCTTCTCTTTTAGCTTTTGGAATTGTGTAAAAATTAATTGGCTTTTTTACTCTTCTTGGATTGTTTCTGTTTAAGTTTCTCTTGTTTCTTCAATTCCTTCTCCATTAAAGATTTGTACAATTTATAACCGAAGAGAGCTAAAAAAAAAAATCAAAAATCAAAATTAAAACAATTTATCAATTTAAGTAAACAATTGAACTAAAATTAATTAAAGTTTTATTGTATGAAAATACAACCCACCAAATATAAACAATAATAAAAATATTAAAGCAGCAAATATTGAATAATTATAAACTCTTTCGAATTGAGCATGTTGCATTAGTTTCGTTTCAATCTTATCGATGGTGGCACGAAAAGAATCTTTCATTTCATGTATAAATTGTACTTTATCTGAACTTGATAATTCCTCTAATTGTAGTTGTAATTTATGGATCTTGTCGATTAATTCGTGGGTGAATTTGTGTGAACCGGTTTTTTCAATTATCGATTTTACCGATTGTTTCAATTGTTCTATAACATGTTCACCATCATTACTATTGAAATCTGTCATGTTTTTTTTTTTTTGGTATATTTTTCTGTTATTATTGTGGTTGTTGTTGTTGCTTATAATTATATCTATTGAATTTTAGTGTTTAACAAGTTTATTATAGAAGATTTTTGTTTCGAAAATAACTCTCTACTTTCAAACTATAGCGGAGTGAGTAGTCATTTATCTTCCGCTAACGTTTTGTTACAAAGTTTAAATGTGTACTAACTAGTAACAAAAGCTTTCGTTAGTGCGTTATTCCTCTCAGCATTTTTGTTTATACTATGAATAACAACAACTAAAAGCTTTCTTTATTCGCGCATATTTATTTGGTTTAATCTTATCTTTATGTTATTTTATGTAGAACTCTATGTGTAGACAAAACTTGCCTAATAAATGTCGAACAAATTCCTTATCATTGATGACGATAAAAACAACCGAAAATGAATGTACTTTCCCGTGTCCGCTGTACACATTATAAACTTCCAGAACAAACTACCGAAAAGAAATGTTTGTTAACATTTGTTTAACAAAAGAAAACAAACAAAATTATAGAGAAAACGGGTTTAGAACGTTTTGTATTTGTTTAATATTGTTGAACTTTGTATGAGCTTAAAAAAAATTAAATAAAATATTTATGAGTCTTCTCATTTAGGGGAAAACGTGACGTATGTATAATTTCGAACCGTTAATTTGTAGTCATAAGTAATTGCCCCTCGATACTCAGAAAAAGTTTTTGTTTACTTTTTATTTGATAGACTAGTAGCTTTAAGTTGTGTATAAAACTGAACTTGAAAGTAATTAACATGTACGTTAGGTTTTTCAATAAGAAATGTTGTTGTTTTTTTTTTCAAGTAATTACACGCTTGCTTTAACTATACGCGGGTCAATTTTATGCTTTATAGAATTCTAACAACGATTTTTATTGTATAAAAAGTGGTAAACAAATTTAGGTCCCGTTTTGTACACTAGACTATAGATAACACTATAGACTAGATAAATAAACCAGTCTATAGACTAAACTACAGACCAGACAACAGACTAGACTACAGACTAGACTATATACTAGACTATAGAATATACTACAGACTAGATTATACTACAGACTAGACTATAGACCAGACTAGACTATAGATTAGACTATCGATTAGACTATCGATTAGACTATAGACTAGACTAGACTATAGACTAGACTATAGACTAGACTATAGACTATGGACTATAGACTAGACTAGACTAGACTATAGACTAAATTAGACTATAGATTAGACTAGACTATACACTAGACTATAGACTAGACTATAAATTATATTATAGACTGAATTTTAGACCAGATAATAGATTAGACTATAGACTAGACTGTATTACAAACTAGACTACAGAAAAGACTATAGGCTGGCCTGTAGACAAGGCTATATACTGGACTATAGATTAGACTATAGACTAGACTAAAGACTAGACTATAGATTAGACTAGACTATAAATTATATTATAGACTGGGTTTTAGACCAGAGAATATACTAGACTATAGACTAGACTGCACTACAAACTAGACTATAGACAATACTATAGACTATAAAGACTAGACTATAGACTAGACTATAGACTAGACTAGACTAGACTATAGACTAGACTAGACTATAGACTATAGACTAGACTAGACTATAGACTAGACTAGACTAGACTATAGACTAGACTATAGACTAGACTATAGACTAGACTATAGACTAGACTATAGACTAGACTATAGACTAGACTATAGACTAGACTATAGACTAGACTATAGACTACACTAGACTATAGACTAGACCATAGACTAGACCATAGACTAGACTATATACTAGACTATAGACTAGACTATAGACTAGACTATAGACTAGACTAGACTATAGACTAGACCATAGACTAGACTATAGACTAGACCATAGACTAGACTATAGACTAGACTATATACTAGACTATATACTAGACTATAGACTAGACTATATACTAGACTATAGACTAGACTATAGACTAGACTATAGACTAGACTATAGACTAGACTATAGACTAGACTATAGACTAGACTATAGACTAGACTATAGACTAGACTATAGACTAGACTATAGACTAGACTATAGACTAGACTATAGACTAGACTATAGACTAGACTATAGACTAGACTATAGACTAGACTATAGACTAGACTATAAACTAGACTATAGACTAGACTATAGACTAGACTATAGACTAGACTATAGACTAGACTATAGACTAGACTATAGACTAGACTATAGACTAGACTATAGACTAGACTATAGGCTAGACTATAGACTAGACTATAGACTAGACTATAGACTAGACTATAGGCTAGACTATAGACTAGACTATAGACTAGACTATAGGCTAGACTATAGACTAACTATAGACTAGACTATAGACTAGACTATAGGCTAGACTATAGGCTAGACTATAGACTAGACTATAGACTAGACTATAGACTAGACTACATACTAGACTATAGACTAGACTATAGAATAGACTATAGACTAGACTATAGACTAGACTATAGACTAGACTATAGACTAGACTATAGGCTAGACTATAAACTAGACTATAGACTAGACTACATACTAGACTATAGACTAGACTATAGACTAGACTATAAACTAGACTATAGACTAGACTATAGACTAGACTATAGACTAGACTATAGACTAGACTATAGACTAGACTATAGACTAGACTATAGGCTAGACTATAGACTAGACTATAGACTAGACTATAGACTAGACTATAGGCTAGACTATAGACTAGACTATAGACTAGACTATAGGCTAGACTATAGACTAGACTATAGACTAGACTATAGACTAGACTATAGGCTAGACTATAGACTAGACTATAGACTAGACTATAGACTAGACTACATACTAGACTATAGACTAGACTATAGAATAGACTATAGACTAGACTATAGACTAGACTATAGACTAGACTATAGACTAGACTATATACTAGACTATATACTAGACTAGACTATAGACTAGACTATAGACTAGACTATAGACTAGACTATAGACTAGACTATAGACTAGACTATAGACTAGACTATAGACTAGACTATAGACTAGACTATAGACTAGACTATAGATTAGACTATAGACTAGACTATAGATTAGACTATAGACTAGACTATAGACTAGACTATAGACTAGACTATAGATTAGACTATAGACTAGACAATAGACTAGACTATAGACTAGACTATAGACTAGACTATAGACTAGACTATAGACTAGACTATAGACTAGACTATAGACTAGACTATAGACTAGACTATAGACTAGACTATAGACTAGACTATAGACTAGACTATAGACTAGACTATAGACTAGACTATAGACTAGACTATAGACTAGACTATTAGACTATAGACCGGACTATAGACTAGACTATAGGTGTACCACAGACTAGACTATAGACTAGACTGGCCTGTGGACTAGACTATACACTAGAATATATTATATAATCCAGTCTATAGTCTTTTTTATTACACAAAAATCACTTATTCCCCCAAAAATAATAATCTTTTATATTTTTATAATTGAACACTTTATGAATTGCTTTATTGTTTTGATGTTTCTGAAATACTGTAGATTAATTTTGTAACAGCACAGCCTTTAGTAACTTTTCAAAATTCATTTCTTATTTTTGAATAATTGTTATTGTTTATATTGAAGATTCACCACTTTAATACGTATAAATTCTTATTATATTCAGACTAACGTTTTTGTTTAAATAAGTGTGTTTCTCTTTAGTTAAAAATAAATTAAACTAAACTTAATGAATTGTTGAACACACTTTGCTCCAGTAATTAATGACATTTTTTTAATATATTTTATTATGATATTTTGTATATGGTCATGTGTTTGTTGTTTACAGCAGTGATGGTATTTAGTACTACATGGCACTGAGAATTACCAAAACTTTTACCTTCATTAAAAAAGAACTTAAACTAAAGGCGGGACTAAATATGAAGTTTAATTTAAAAAAATTAATTAGAAATATATTTTGTAGTTTGTCGTACTAGTTTTGCTCACAAGTTAATACTAATTTTGAAGTTTTACTCAAAATGTGTATATTAGAAGTAGAATTGTACCAAAAAAAAGTACCTTATTATTGAATATGCCGCCACTGTGATATTATGTATGAAAAAATAATGGAATTATTTTGTCTCAATTAACCTTAGTTCATAAAATATTTATTATCTATAAACGTTGAACAAAATTTTTGCAATATTTTGTTGTTTTTGTTAAATTGATGGCTTATCAAAATTTTATAAATCTAAAAATAACATATTTTAATTTGGTCTTTAGTGGGTAACACGGAAATTACTCTTCTTGCAAATGTGGCAAATATGCGCTATGAGTTTGTTTGTTGGTTTAGTTTCAATCCTATAGTCCGATTAAACTGAAACTTGACATTCATATTAACACCTGATTACAATACAAATTTTTAAATCTTGGAAATTTCAAACAAATACTATTTAGTTTGATTTAAGACCAATTTCGAAGTTAAAACAGAAAATTTTGAAAATTCGAAATTTTAAGCTATTTTCGAAACTTCGAAATTAAATTCGAAGTTAAGTTAAACATTTTTAAAACTGTTAGATTAACTTCTAAAACACAAGGAATCAGAAAAATATGGTTTTACAATTATTTGAGCTTTATTTTTTGAATATTCGAATTTCGAAATTAAAAATTTTTAAAATATTTTCGAAATTTTTTACGAATTTCAAAGCATTTTCGAAGTATTATCAGAATATTAGCTTTTTAAGCAATGTTCGAAAATTCAAAATTAAATTTGAAAATTCGAAGTTAAGTTCGAAAAATTTTAAAACTTTTAGATTAACTTCTAAATCACGAGAATTCAGAAAAATATGATTTTACAATTATTTGAGCTATATTTCTAAAATTTTCGAATTTCGAAATTGATAAATTTGAAAATATTTTCGAATTTTTTATGAATTTCAAAGAATTTTCAAAGTAGTATCAGAATATAAGCTTTTTAAGCTATGTTCGAAAATTCGAAATTAAGTTCGAAAATTTTTTAAAACTCTTAAATTAATATCTAAATTACGAGGATTTAGAAAAATGCGTTTTTAGTATGATTATGTTTATTTCTCACATTTTCCCATTTCGAATATGAAAATTTTGAATATATTTCGAATTTTTTTATGAATTTCAAAGAATTTTCATAGAAGTATCAGAATAAAAGCTTTTTAATCTATGTTCGAATTTAAATTTGAAACTTCAAAGTTAAGTTCGAAAATTTTGAAATTAATTCGAATTTTTTATGAATTTTAAAGTATTTAAAGAGAATTTTCAGAATAAGAGCTTTTTAAGCAAAGTTCGAAATTAAATATGAAATTCGAAGTTAAGTTCGAAAATTTTGAAATTAATTTCGATTTTTTTATGAATTTTAAAGTATTTAAAAAGCACTTTCAGAATACGAGCTTTTTAAGAAATGTTTGAAATTAAGTTTGAAAATTCGAAGTTAATTTCGAAAACCAAATTCGTGAAGAATCATAAAAATATGATTTTAGTCTTATTAGAGGATTTTTTTTCGAATTTCAAATATACAAATTTTGAGAGATTTTCTTGAATTTTTAAACTATTTTCGAAGCTGCATTAAAAAAAACAATTTTCCAAAATTTTGAATTTAAATTCGGAATTTGTTAAGCTTTTAAAATCCTGTCATTAAACAGGATTCTTAAAGCAAACTTTTCTATCTAGTCTTGCAACCTTAGCAAAGTTAACAACCTTTCTTAACCATAGAGAGGTAAACCCTGCACTTCTGCCAATCAAATGCCCCTTTAAATTTATCTTTTTTAAAATCATCTTAAAAATTCTTACCAAATATAAGGAAAAGTATAACAATCATAGCAACGAATATCATATAATCCCACGATGAATGCGTAACAGTGGGTTGTTGAGCGAAACGCTTTAAGAAATCCTGTGGTGTACCATCCTGTGGATTATATAGATTTTCTCTGATACTAGCACGTTCTTCATCGCTAATACCATCCATTTGTTCGATAAGTTTCCATACTTCCTCGACACTGGGCAATTTGAAATTACCATCGGGATCACCCAAATTCATGGAACCATCTTGACCGGCAGCAGCCAAAACATCTTCTTCAAATTGTTGTTGATTTATGGGATCATCAGCCATGGTATTGTCGTTTATAAACCATTCTTTGTTTTGGTAAAAGATTGAAGTTTTAACTAATTTGTTGTTGTTGTTTAAGGGGAGAAGGAGGGGTGGAATAAAGTGAAGAATTGTTTCAAATGAAAAGAATTTTATTGACTTTTTGGTTTCTTTGGTGGATTGTTTAGTAGTGTTGTGTGTGTGTATGTTGTTTTGTTTGAAGTTGTTTTTTTTTTTTTTCTTTAGTTATTAAAGTGTTGTGTTTTATGCTGTTGTTTTGTTTACGTTTTTATTTAAATTTATTTCTTTTTGTTGTTATATTTTGGCTTAGTTAAGTGAACTATACAAACTTTGTTGTTTAACTTGTTGTTAATTTTTTGTTTAATTAGTTCAATAAACTGCATTTCCTTAGTAAGAAAATTTTGTAAGTTTTTTTTTTTACAACATTTAAAAATTGAGCAGCACAAATAGAATGAAAAATTGAATAAAGTATAAAGATATTTTTGTATATAAATATTAAATTTAAATATATATTGTTATTAAATGGAATTTGTTGT
This sequence comes from Lucilia sericata, assembly GCF_015586225.1. Lineage (NCBI taxonomy): Eukaryota > Metazoa > Arthropoda > Insecta > Diptera > Calliphoridae > Lucilia > Lucilia sericata. Next base: position 1,664 of record NW_023997256.1, on the reverse strand, counting down.
AATATTTTTTTTAACTAGTTATTGTATGTATGGGCAGGTTTTTTTAGTTTAAATATTGTGTGACAATGAATATTTCTTACAAAATTAGGAATAATAATACCTTTGGAAATTTGAGTAGTGGCTGCTCTATGGTCTAGACTATGGACTAGCATATATGCTAATCGATTGAGTAGTCTTTGTACTAGTTGGTTTACTAAGCTATTAGAAAATCTACCAACTAGTCTATGGACAAGTCTATTGGCTCCTCTATTGGATCATCACTAGCTTCTCTATTGACTAGTCTATTTTCGAGTCTATTGACTAGTCTTTGGACTATTCTATTGACTAGTCTTTGGACTAGTCTATTGGCTAGTCTGTCGACTAGTCTATGGACTATTGGCAAGTCTAGTATATTGATTATTCTATTGGCGATTCTATTGATTAGTCTAATGACTATTCTATAGACAATCTACTCTATGGACTACTATTCTACTGACTAACCTATTGACTATTCTATAATATAGTCTATTGACTAGTTTATGGGTTAGACCATTGACTAGCCTATGGAATAGTCTATTACTACTCAGTAGACTAGTCTATTGGTTAGTCTATGAACTATTCTATTGACCAGACTATTCAGTAGTCTATTGGATAATCTATAGACTGGTCTACTGGTAATCTGTTGACTGGTCTATTGGCGATTCTATTGACTATCCTTCACTACTATGTACTATTCTATGAACTAATATACTGACTATTCTATAGACTAGTCTATGAACTAGTCCGTTAAGTAGTCTATGTTCTGGTCCGTTAAGTAGTTGATTAACTAGTGTATTAACTATATATCTGTTAGTCTATTGACTAGTTAATGGACAGGTCTATAAAGTAGTCTATTGACTAGCCTATAGAATAGTCTATTACTAGTCAGTTAAATAGTCTATTGGTTAGTCTATGAACTAGATATACCTCCTCACTCTCTTATTTTAGTTCCATTATGTTAAAACTATTATTGGTTTTATTTGATTAAAATTTATTCCATATTTATTCATTGTAAGCAATATTCTTTAACACACTGTAATTTAAAACAATTTTATTAACTATTTTCAACAAACATGCAAAAAATTTCAAGCATACGTGGCTAAATATTTAAAGTTGCCCAAAATATAAATTTTGTTATCACATTGTTATCAAGAGGGCAAAAAACGTATACAGGGGGAAAAAAAAAAAACAAAACCACACGGGGCGCAAAAGAAAAAAAAAAAATTTAGTTTAGAAATCCAATAAAGTCAATAGAATTTCTTATACATTTTTGTGAAACGTTAAAACATACCAATCAATCAATTTTATGTTCAAATGTAGACGTTATAGTTTACTTTTACGCGTAAACTAAAAATTATTTAAATATTTGCAAAACGAAACAACCTGTACTACGGGTAGATTTGTTATGATTTAAAATGAAAATCAAAGTGTGGTCAAATTAAAATTTCTTTAAAATGATTGCATTCCAACTAAATTAAAGTTAAATTATCAAAAAAATATATAATACACCTTCGTTGATGTGACAACGTCAGCAAAAAAAAATTTCAGTCACTTCGTCGTCACATAGATTTTGTATTTTTTTATTTAACGAATCAATTCTAGACGAAATGCAGAAAGGGAAATATATGTTTGTTGTTATAAACAAG
>NW_023997255.1:0-24545 GCF_015586225.1 Lucilia sericata | reverse complement strand
TAATGCAAAAAAAGATATTAAACGACTGTTATAACATGAAAACTATAAAAGTTATTTGCAACCATATCGGAGCCTTGAATTACCGCATTTTTAAACCTGTACCAATAAATATACCGATCTATCCAACTTTTGTAAAAATTCATTATGCCACAAATTATACACCAAAATAAAGTGCAACTGTAATGCTTTAAAATGATGCATAAACTATTGCCCTAGCATGAAAACTGTCAAAGTTATTTGCAACCATATCGGAACCTCAAATTACCGCGTTTTTAAACATAGAACAATAATTCTACCGATCCTTCAAATTGACCATTTTTTAGACGAACACATTGTGCCCAAATGATATACCAAATTAAAGTGCAATCATAATGCTTAAATGATGCATAAATGACTGTCATAGCATGAAAACTGTCAAAGTTATTCACAACCATATCGGAACCTCAAATTACCGCCTTTTTAAACCTGGGAAAATAATTCTGCCGATCTATCCAATTGGCCATTTCTAAAAATACATTATGCAAATTATATACCAAAAAAATGGCAATTTTAATGCTTTAAAATGGTGCATAAACGACTGTCCTAGCACGAAAACTGCCAAGTTAATTGCAACCATATCGGAACCTCAGATTACTGCGTTATTAAACATAGAACAATAATTCTACCGATCTATCAAATTGACCAATTTGTAAAAATACACATTATGCTACAAATGATTACCATATTAAAGTGCAATCATAATGCTTTAAAATGATGCATAAATGAAAATTACTGCCTTTTTAAACCTGGGAAAATAATTCTATCGATCTATCCAATTGGCCATCTTCTAAAAATACATTATGCAATAAATTATATACCAAAACAAATGGCAACTAAAATGCAATAAAAGATGTATAAACGACTGTTATAACATGAAAACTATAAAAGTTATTTGCAACCATATCGGGGCCTTAAATTACCGCATTTTTAAACCTGTACCAATAATATACCGATCTATCCAATTTTTGTAAAAATTCATTATGCCCACAAATTATACACAAAAACAAAGTGCAACTGTAATGCTTTAAAATGATGCATAAATGACTGTCATAGCATGAAAACTGTCAAAGTTATTCACAACCATATCGGAACCTCAAATTACCGCGTTTTTAAACCTGGAAAATAATTCTACCGATTATCCAATTGGCCGTTTCTAAAAATTCATTATGCAATAAATTATATACCAAAACAAATGGCAATTTTAATGCTTTAAAATGGTGCATAAACGACTGTCCTAGCACGAAAACTGCTAAAGTTAATTGCAGCCATATCGGAACCTCAGATTACCGCGTTTATTAACATAGAACAATAATTCTAACCGCTCTATCAAATTCACCAATTAGTAAAACACAGATTATGCTACAAATTATATACCATATTAAAGTGCAATCATAATGCTTTAAAATGAAGCATAAATGAATGTCATAGCATGAAAACTGTCAATGTTATTTGCAACCATATCGGAACCTCAAATTACCGCCTTTTTAAAGCTGTGAAAATATTCTATTGATCTATCCAATTGGCAATTTTCTAAAAATATATTATGCAATAAATTATATACCAAAACAAATGGCAACTATAATGCAATAAAAAAGATATATAAACGACTGTTATAACATGAAAACTATAAAAGTTATTTGCAACCATATCGGAGCCTTGAATTACCGCATTTTAAACCTGTACTAATAATATACCGATCTATCCAACTTTTGTAAAAATTGATTATGCCACAAATTATACAGCAAAATAAAGTGCAACTGTAATGCTTTAAAATGATGCATATGTCATAGCATGAAAGCTGTCAAAGTTATTCACAACCATATCGGAACCTCAAATTACCGCCTTTTTAAACCTGGAAAATAATTCTACCGATCTATCCAATTGGCCATTTTCTCAAAATACATTATGCAATAAATTATATACCAAAACAAATGGCAATTTTAATGCTTTTAAATGGTGCATAAACGACTGTCCCAGCACGAAAACTGCCAAAGTTAATTGCAACCATATCGGAACCTCAGATTACTGCTTTTAGTAAACATAGAACAATAATTCTACCGATCTATCAAATTGACCAAATTGTAAAAACACACATTATGCTACAAATTATATACCATATTAAAGTGCAATCATAATGCTTTAAAATGATGCATAAATGACTGTCATAGCATGAAAACTGTCAAAGTTATTCACAACCATATCGGAACCTCAAATTACCGCGTTTTTAAACCTGGGAAAATAATTCTACCGATCTATCCAATTGGCCATTTTCTAAAAATACATTATGCAATAAATTATATACCAAACAAATGGCAACTTTAATGCTTTAAAATGGTGCATAAACGACTGTCCTAGCACGAAAACTGCCAAAGTTAATTGCAACCATATCGGAACCTCAGATTACTGCTTTTATTAAACATAGAACAATAATTCTACCGATCTATCAAATTGACCAATTTGTAAAATACACATTATGCTACAAATGATATACCATATTAAAGTGCAATCATAATGCTTTAAAATAATGCATAAATGACTGTCATAGCGTGAAAACTGTCAATGTTATTTGCAGCCATATCGGAACCTCAAACTACCGCGTTTTTAAAGCTGTGAAAATAATTCTAACCGATCTATCCAATTGGCCATTTTCCAAAAATATATTATGGAATAAATTATATACCAAAGCAAATGGCAACTATTATGAATAAAAAGATATATAAACGACTCTTATAACATGAAAACTATAAAGTTATTTGCAACCATATCGGAGCCTTAAAATTACCGCATTTTTAAACCTGTACCAATAAATATACCGATCTATCCAATTTTGTAAAAATTCATTATGCCACAATTATACAACCAAAATAAAGTGCAACTGTAATGCTTTAAAATTGTCAAAGTTATTTGCAACCATATCGGAACCTCATATCCCCCCACATTACCGCGTTTTTAAACATAGAACAATAATTCTATACCGATCCATCAAATTGACCATTTTTTTAGACGAACACATTATGCCACAAAATGATATACCAAATTAAGTGCAATCATAATGCTCTAAACCAACGGTTCCCCAAATGGGGGTCCGTGGACCCCTAGTGATCCGTAGTAAAATCCTAGGGGGTCCGCGAAGACAAACGAAAAAAATCCATGAATAAACAATATTCTGCTTTTATGCAATAATCCCAGATTTTTTGGTGACTTTTTGAAATACAAATTTATTGTATCACTTTTATAAAGTAAGATATTGCCTGATATGTAATTTTTATTTCCTGTAAATGTAGTGAAACAAGTTTTTTATTTCAGACGGATAATGATCTCTCTTACAATTAAATAAGGGATACTGGTATTCCGGAGTATGAAATAAGGCCACATTTCATAATTCAAAGACAAGCTTATACCAGATTTAAGTTTGTCAAATTGTAAGCAAAAGTGTTCTTGTTTGTAAGGACTAAAATTATATATTTCAAAAACCACCTTCAATACGTTAATTTAGTTAATTTTAAATATAATATTCCCTTCCGACGTGATACAAAGATTTAACTTGATTTTATCGACCAATATTATTAAATTAACATTAGAAAATCCATAGCGTTTCGCGTAAATATGTAGGTAAAGCCATGCAGTAAAGAGTTTATGTCATATATTATGCGGATAACGCATTCCGCAACAACATGGAAGAAGTCCACTTTCTTATATTATTTTCCCGAAAACTTAGCTCACTTTAAAACCCTCTGTAATCGCAATAAATTTTGAAAACGTGACTCCTTAAGCGCATGTCGACAATATTTGATAAAGAAACCTTTTGCTACCTTGACGAAAAATGAATATGAAAGATCTCACGATCATAACATTAAACATCATGTTAACAATTCAACAAAGAACTCTTTCTATCTTCAAAACCATGCAATTAAAACCTATCGGGAATATTTTATAGATATGACATCTCTACATTTATTTGACCTAGGGATTAATGGACTAGGTCAATTTTCGGACGAACAATTATTTCGAACAATAAGATATAAAATATGTATGGAGGTCCGCGAAATTAAATAAGTACCTCAAGGGGTCCGCGAAGTAAAAACTGGTGGGAACCGCTGCTCTAAACTGATGCATAATGACTGTCATAGCATGAAAACTGTCAAAGTAATTCACAACCATATTGGAACCCTCAAATTACCGCCTTTTAAAACCTGGGAAAATAATTCTATCGATCTATCCAATTGGCCATCTTCTAAAAATACATTATTCAATAAATTATATACCAAAACAATGGCAACTAAAATGCAATAAAAAGATGTATAAACGACTGTTATAACATGAAAACTATAAAAGGTATTGCAACCATATCGGGGGCCTTAAATTACCAAATTTTTAACCTGTACCAATAATATACCGATCTATCCAATTTTTGTAAAAATTCATTATGCCACAAATTATACACAAAACAAAGTGCAACTGTAATGCTTTAAAATGATGCATAAATGACTGTCATAGCATGAAAACTGTCAAAGTTATTCACAACCATATCGGAACCTCAAATTACTGCGTTTTTAAACGTGGGAAAATAGTTCTACGACCGATTTATCCAATTGGCCGTTTTCCCAAAAATACATTATGCAATAAATTATATACCAAAACAAATGGCAATTTAATGCTTTAAAATGGTGCATAAACGATTGTCCCTAGCACGAAAACTGCCAAAGTTAATTGCAGCCATATCGGAACCTCAGATTACCGCGTTTATTAAACATAGAACAATAATTCTACCGATCTATCAAATTCACCAATTAGTAAAAAACACACATTATGCTACAAATTATATACCATATTAAAGTGCAATCATAATGCTTTAAAATGAAGCATAAATGACTGTCATAGCATGAAAACTGTCAATGTTATTTGCAACCATATCGGAACCGAAAATTACCGCCTTTTTAAAGCTGTGAAAATATTCTACCGATCTATCCAATATGGCAATTTTCTAAAAATATATTATGCAATAAATTTTATACCAAATCAAATGGCAACTATAATGCAATAAAAAGATATATAAACGACTGTTATAACATGAAAACTATAAAAGTTATTTGCAACCATATCGGAGCTTGAATTACCGCATTTTTAAACCTGTACCAATAAATATACCGATCTATCCAACTTTTGTAAAAATTCATTATGCCACAAATTATACAACCAAATAAAGTGCAACTGTAATGCTTTAAAATGATGCATAAACTATTGCCTAGCATGAAAACTGTCAAAGTTATTTGCAACCATATCGGAACCTCAAATTACCGCGTTTTTAAACATAGAACAATAATTCTACAGATCCATCAAATTGACCATTTTTAGACGAACACATTATGCCACAAATGATATACCAAATTAAAGTGCAATCATATGCTCTAAACTGATGCATAAATGACTGTCATAGCATGAAAACTGTCAAAGTTATTCACAACCATATCGGAACCTCAAATTACCGCCTTTTTAAACCTGGGAAAAATAATTCTATCTACCGATCTATCCAATTGGCCATTTCTTAAAATACATTATGCAATAAATTATATACCAAAATAAATAGCAATTTTATGCTTTAAAATGGTGCATAAACGACTGTCCTAGCACGAAAACTGCCAAAGTTAATTGCAACCATATCGGAACCTCAGATTACTGCTTTTATTAAACATAGAACAATAATTCTACCGATCAATCAAATTGACCAATTTGTAAAAACACACATTATGCTACAAATTATATACCATATTAAAGTGCAATCATAATGCTTTAAAATGATGCATAAATGACTGTCATAGCATGAAAACTGTCAATGTTATTCGCAACCATATCGGAACCTCAAATTACCGCCTTTTTAAAGCTGTGAAAATAATTCTTACCGATCTATCCAATTGGCAATTTTCTAAAAATATATTATGCAATAAATTATATACAAAAACAAATGGCAACTATAATGCAATAAAAAGATATATAAACGACTGTTATAACATGAAAACTATAAAAGTTATTTGCAACCATATCTGAGCCTTGAATTACCGCATTTTTAAACCTGTACCAATAAATATACCGATCTATCACACTTTTGCAAAAATTCATTATGCCATAAATTATACACCAAAATAAAGTGCAACTGTAATGCTTTAAAATGATGCATAAACTATTGATGCCCTAGCATGAAAACTGTCAAAGTTATTTGCAACCATATCGAAACCTCAAATTACCGCGTTTTAAACATAGAACAATAATTCTACCGATTCATCAAATTGACCATTTTTAGACGAACACATTATGCCACAAATGATATACCAAATTAAAGTGCAATCATAATGCTCTAAACTGATGCATAAATGACTGTCATAGCATGAAAACTGTCAAAGTTATTCACAACCATATCGGAACCTCAAATTACCGCCTTTTTAAACCTGGGAAAATAATTCTACCGATCTATCCAATTGGCCATTTTCTTAAAATAGCATTATGCAATAAATTATATACCAAAATAAATAGGCAATTTTAATGCTTTAAAATGGTGCATAACGACTGTCCTAGCACGAAAACTGCCAAAGTTAATTGCACCATATCGGAACCTCAGATTACTGCTTTTATTAAACATAGAACAATAATTCTACCGATCTATCAAATTGACCAATTTGTAAAAACACACATTATGCTACAAATTATATATCATATTAAAGTGCAATCATAATGCTTTAAAATGATGCATAAATGACTGTCATAGCATGAAAACTGTCAATGTTATTCGCAACCATATCGGAACCTCAAATTAACCCGCGTTTTTAAAGCTGTGAAAATAATTCTACCGATCTATCCAATTGGCAATTTTCTAAAAATATATTATGCAATAAATTATATACCAAAACAAATAGGCAACTATAATGCAATAAAAAGATATATAAACGACTGTTATAACATGAAAACTATAAAAGTTATTTGCAACCATATCTGAGCCTTGAATTACCGCATTTTTAAACCTGTACCAATAATATAACCGATCTATCCAACTTTTGCAAAAATTCATTATGCCACAAATTATACACCAAAATAAAGTGCAACTGTAATGCTTTAAAATGATGCATAAACTATTGCCCTAGCATGAAAACTGTCAAAGTTATTTGCAACCATATCGGAACCTCAAATTACCGCGTTTTTAAACATAGAACAATAATTCTACCGATCCTTCAAATTGACCATTTTTATACGAACACATTGTGCCACAAATGATATACCAAATTAAAGTGCAATCATAATGCTTTAAAATGATGCATAATGACTGTCATAGCATGAAAACTGTCAAAGTTATTCACAACCATATCGGAACCTCAAATTACCGCCTTTTTAACCTGGGAAAATAATTCTACCGATCTATCCATTTGGCCATTTCTAAAAATACATTATGCAATAAATTATAAACCAAAACAAATGGCAATTTTAATGCTTTAAAATGGTGCATAAACGACTGTCCTAGCACGAAAACTGCCAAAGTTAATTGCAACCATATCGGAACCTCAGATTACTGCGTTTATTAAACATAGAACAATAATTCTACCGATCTATCAAATTGACCAATTTGTAAAAATACACATTATGCTACAAATGATATACCATATTAAAGTGCAATCATAATGCTTTAAAATGATGCATAAATGACTGTCATAGCGTGAAAAACTGTCAATGTTATTTGCAGTCATATCGGAACCTCAAACTACCGCCTTTTTAAAGCCTGTGAAAATAATTCTACCGATCTATCCAGTTGACCATTTTCCAAAAATATATTATGGAATAAATTATATACCAAAGCAAATGGCAACTATAATGCAATAAAAAGATATATAAACGACTGTTGTAACATGAAAACTATAAAAGGTATTTGCAACCATATCGGAGCCTTAAATTACCGCATTTTGAACCTGTACCAATAAATATACCGATCTATCCAATTTTTGTAAAAATTCATTATGCCACAAATTATACACCAAAATAAAGTGCAACTGTAATGCTTTAAAATGATGCATAAATGACTGTCATAGCATGAAAACTGTCAAAGTTATTTGCAACCATATCGGAACCTCAAATTACCGCGTTTTTAAACATAGAACAATAATTCTACCGATCCATCAAATTGACCATTTTTTAGACGAACACATTATGCCACAAATGATATACCAATTAAAGTGCAATCATAATGCTCTAAACTGATGCATAAATGACTGTCATAGCATGAAAACTGTCAAAGTAATTCACAACCATATCGGAACCTCAAATTACCGCCTTTTTAAACCTGGGAAAATAATTCTATCGATCTATCCAATTGGCCATCTTCTAAAAATACATTATGCAATAATTATATACCAAAACAAATGGCAACTAAAATACAATAAAAAGATGTATAAACGACTGTTATAACATGAAAACTATAAAAGTTATTTGCAACCATATCGGGGCCTTAAATTACCGCATTTTTAAACCTGTACCAATAAATATACCGATCTATCCAATTTTGTAAAAATTCATTATGCCACAAATTATACACAAAAACAAAGTGCAACTGTAATGCTTTAAAATGATGCATAAATGACTGTCATAGCATGAAAACTGTCAAAGTTATTCACAACCATATCGGAACCTCAAATTACCGCGTTTTTAAACCTGGGAAAATAATTCTACCGATTTATCCAATTGGCCGTTTTCTAAAAATACATTATGCAATAAATTATATACCAAAGCAAATGGCAATTTTAATGCTTTAAAATGGTGCATAAACGACTGTCCTAGCACGAAAACTGCCAAAGTTAATTGCAGCCATATCGGAACCTCAGATTACCGCGTTTATTAACATAGAACAATAATTCTACCGATCTATCAAATTCACCAATTAGTAAAAACACACATTATGCTACAAATTATATACCATATTAAAGTGCAATCATAATGCTTTAAAATGAAGCATAAATGACTGTCATAGCATGAAAACTGTCAATGTTATTTGCAACCCATATCGGAACCTCAAATTACCGCCTTTTTAAAGCTGTGAAAATAATTCTACCGATCTATCCAATTGGCCATTTTCTAAAAATATATTATGCAATAAATTATATACCAAAACAAATGGCAACTATAATGCAATAAAAAGATATATAAACGACTGTTATAACATGAAAACTATAAAAGTTATTTGCAACCATATCGGAGCCTTGAATTACCGCATTTTTAAACCTGTACCAATAAATATACCGATCTATCCAACTTTTGTAAAAATTCATTATGCCACAAATTATACACCAAAATAAAGTGCAACTGTAATGCTTTAAAATGATGCATAAACTATTGCCCTAGCATGAAAACTGTAAAGTTATTTGCAACCATATCGGAACCTCAAATTACCCGCGTTTTTAAACATAGAACAATAATTCTACCGATCCTTCAAATTGACCATTTTTTAGACGAACACATTATGCCACAAATGATATACCAAATTAAGTGCAATCATAATGCTTTAAAATGATGCATAAATGACTGTCATAGCATGAAAAACTGTCAAAGTTATTCACAACCATATCGGAATCTCAAATTACCGCGTTTTTAAACCTGGGAAAATAATTCTACCGATCTATCCAATTGGCAATTTTCTAAAAATATATTATGCAATAAATTATATACCAAAACAAATGGCAACTATAATGCAATAAAAGATATATAAACGACTGTTATAACATGAAAACTATAAAGTTATTTGCAACCATATCGGAGCCTTGAATTACCGCATTTTTAAACCTGTACCAATAAATATACCGATCTATACAACTTTTGTAAAAATTCATTATGCCACAAATTATACACCAAAATAGAGTGCAACTGTAATGCTTTAAAATGATGCATAAACTATTGCCCTAGCACGAAAACTGTCAAAGTTATTTGCAACCATATCGGAACATTAAATTACCGCGTTTTTAAACATAGAACAATAATTCTACCGATCCATCAAATTGACCATTTTTTAGACGAACACATTATGCCACAAATGGTATACCAAATTAAAGTGCAATCATTATGCTCTAAACTGATGCATAAATGACTGTCATAGCATGAAAACTGTCAAAGTTATTCACAACCATATCGGAACCTCAAATTACCGCCTTTTTAAACCTGGGAAAATAATTCTACCGATCTATCCAATTGGCCATTTTCTTAAAATACATTATGCAATAAATTATATACCAAAACAAATGGCAATTTTAATGCTTTAGAATGGTGCATAAACGACTGTCCTAGCACGAAAACTGCCAAAGTTAATTGCAACCATATCGGAACCTCAGATTACTGCTTTTATTAAACATAGAACAATAATTCTACCGATCTATCAAATTGACCAATTTGTAAAAACACACATTATGCTACAAATTATATACCATATTAAAGTGCAATCATAATGCTTTAAAATGATGCATAAATGACTGTCATAGCATGAAAACTGTCAATGTTATTTGCAACCATATCGGAACCTCAAATTACCGCCTTTTTAAAGCTGTGAAAATAATTCTACCGATCTATCAATTGGCAATTTTCTAAAAATATATTATGCAATAAATTATATACCAAAACAAATGGCAACTATAATGCAATAAAAAGATATATAAACGACTGTTATAACATGAAAACTATAAAAGTTATTTGCAACCATATCGGAGCCTTGAATTACCGCATTTTTAAACCTGTATCCAATAAGTATACCGATCTATCCAACTTTTGTAAAAATTCATTATGCCACAAATTATACACCAAAATAAAGTGCAACTGTAATGCTTTAAAATGATGCATAAACTATTGCCCTAGCATGAAAACTGTCAAAGTTATTTGCAACCATATCGGAACCTCAAATTACCGCGTTTTTAAACATAGAACAATAATTCTACCGATCCTTCAAATTGACCATTTTTTAGACGAACACATTGTGCCACAAATGATATACCAAATTAAAGTGCAATCATAATGCTTTAAAATGATGCATAAACGACTGTCCTAGCACGAAAACTGCCAAAGTTAATTGCAACCATATCGGAACCCTTCATATTACTGCGTTTATTAAACATAGAACAATAATTCTACCGATCTATCAAATTGACCAATTTGTAAAAACACACATTATGCTACAAATTATATACCATATTAAAGTGCAATATAATGCTTTAAAATGATGCATAAATGACTGTCATAGCATGAAAACTGTCAATGTTATTTGCAACCATATCGGAACCTCAAATTACCGCCTTTTTAAAGCTGTGAAAAAAATAACCGATCTATCCAATGGCCATTTTCCAAAAATATATTTTGGAATAAATTATATACCAAAAGCAAATGGCAACTATAATGCAATAAAAAGATATATAAACGACTGTTATAATCATGAAAACTATAAAAGTTATTTGCAACCATATCGGAGCCTTAAATTACCGCATTTTTAAACCTGTACCAATAAATATACCGATCTATCCAATTTTTGTAAAAATTCATTTTGCCACAAATTATACACAAAAACAAAGTGCAACTGTAATGCTTTAAATGATGCATAAACTGACTGTCATAGCATGAAAACTGTCAAAGTTATTCACAACCATATCGGAACCTCAAATTACCGCGTTTTTAAACCTGGGAAAATAATTCTACCGATTTATCAATTGGCCGTTTTCCTAAAAATACATTATGCAATAAATTATATACCAAAAGCAAATGGCAATTTTAATGCTTTAAAATGGTGCATAAACGACTGTCCTAGCACGAAAACTGCCAAAGTTAATTGCAGCCATATCGGAACCTCAGATTACCGCGTTTATTAAACATAGAACAATAATTCTACCGATCTATCAAATTCACCAATTAGTAAAAACACACATTATGCTACAAATTATATACCATATTAAAGTGCAATCATAATGCTTTAAAATGAAGCATAAATGACTGTCATAGCATGAAAACTGTCAATGTTATTTGCAACCATATCGGAACCTCAAATTACCGCCTTTTTAAAGCTGTGAAAATAATTCTACCGATCTATCCAATTGGCCATTTTCTAAAAATATATTATGCAATAAATTATATACCAAAACAAATGGCAACTATAATGCAATAAAAAGATATATAAACGACTGTTATAACATGAAAACTATAAAAGTTATTTGCAACCATATCGGAGCCTTGAATTACCGCATTTTTAAACCTGTACCAATAAATATACCGATCTATCCAACTTTTGTAAAAATTCATTATGCCACAAATTATACACCAAAATAAAGTGCAACTGTAATGCTTTAAAATGATGCATAAACTATTGCCCTAGCATGAAAACTGTCAAAGTTATTTGCAACCATATCGGAACCTCAAATTACCGCGTTTTTAAACATAGAACAATAATTCTACCGATCCATCAAATTGACCATTTTTTAGACGAACACATTATGCCACAAATGATATACCAAATTAAAGTGCAATCATAATGCTTTAAAATGATGCATAAATGACTGTCATAGCATGAAAACTGTCAAAGTTATTCACAACCATATCGGAACCTCAAATTACCGCCTTTTTAAACCTGGGAAAATAATTCTACCGATCTATCCAATTGGCCATTTTCTAAAAATACATTATGCAATAAATTATATACCAAAACAAATGGCAATTTTAATGCTTTAAAATGGTGCATAAACGACTGTCCTAGCACGAAAACTGCCAAAGTTAATTGCAACCATATCGGAACCTCATATTACTGCGTTTATTAAACATAGAACAATAATTCTACCGATCTATCAAATTGACCAATTTGTAAAAACACACATTATGCTACAAATTATATACCATATTAAAGTGCAATCATAATGCTTTAAAATGATGCATAAATGACTGTCATAGCATGAAAACTGTCAATGTTATTTGCAACCATATCGGAACCTCATATTACCGCCTTTTTAAAGCTGTGAAAATAATTCTACCGATCTATCCAATTGGCAATTTTCTAAATGGCAATTTTAATGCTTTAAAATGGTGCATAAACGACTGTCCTAGCACGAAAACTGCCAAAGTTAATTGCAGCCATATCGGAACCTCAGATTACCGCGTTTATTAAACATAGAACAATAATTCTACCGGATCTATCAAATTCATCAATTAGTAAAAACACACATTATGCTACAAATTATATACCATATTAAAGTGCAATCATAATGCTTTAAAATGAAGCATAAATGACTGTCATAGCATGAAAACTGTCAATGTTATTTGCAACCATATCGGAACCTCAAATTACCGCCTTTTTAAAGCTGTGAAAATAATTCTACCGATCTATCCAATTGGCAATTTTCTAAAAATATATTATGCAATAAATTATATACCAAAACAAATGGCAACTATAATGCAATAAAAAGATATATAAACGACTGTTATAACATGAAAACTATAAAAGTTATTTGCAACCATATCGGAGCCTTGAATTACCGCATTTTTAAACCTGTACCAATAAATATACCGATCTATCCAACTTTTGTAAAAATTCATTATGCCACAAATTATACACCAAAATAAAGTGCAACTGTAATGCTTTAAAATGATGCCATAAACTATTGCCCTAGCATGAAAACTGTCAATGTTATTTGCAACCATATCGGAACCTCAAATTACCGCGTTTTTAAACATAGAACAATAATTCTACCGGTCCATCAAATTGACCATTTTTTAGACGAACACATTATGCCACAAATGATATACCAAATTAAAGTGCAATCATAATGCTCTAAACTGATGCATAAATGACTGTCATAGCATGAAAACTGTCAAAGTTATTCACAACCATATCAAACCTCAAATTACCGCCTTTTTAAACCTGGGAAAATAATTCTACCGATCTATCCAATTGGCCATTTTCTTAAAATACATTATGCAATAAATTATATACTAAAACAAATGGCAATTTTAGTGCTTTAAAATGGTGCATAAACGAAAACTGCCAAAGTTAATTGCAACCATATCGGAACCTCAGATTACTGCTTTTATTAAACATAGAACAATAATTCTACCGATCTATCGAATTGACCAATTTGTAAAAACACACATTATGCTACAAATTATATACCATATTAAAGTGCAATCATAATGCTTTAAAATGATGCATAAATGACTGTCATAGCATGAAAACTGTCAATGTTATTTGCAACCATATCGGAACCTCATATTACCGCCTTTTTAAAGCTGTGAAAATAATTCTACCGATCTATCCAATTGGCAATTTTCTAAAAATATATTATGCAATAAATTATATACCAAAACAAATGGCAACTATAATGCAATAAAAATATATATAAACGACTGTTATAACATGAAAACTATAAAAGTTATTTGCAACCATATCGGAGCCTTGAATTACCGCATTTTTAAACCTGTACCAATAAATATACCGATCTATCCAACTTTTGTAAAAATTCATTATGCCACAAATTATACACCAAAATAAAGTGCAACTGTAATGCTTTAAAATGATGCATAAACTATTGCCCTAGCATAAAAACTGTCAAAGTTATTTGCAACCATATCGGAACCTCAAATTACCGCGTTTTTTAAACATAAAACAATAATTCTACAGATCCATCAAATTGACCATTTTTTGGACGAACACATTATGCCACAAATGATATACCAAATTAAAGTGCAATCATAATGCTCTAAACTGATGCATAAATGACTGTCATAGCATGAAAACTGTCAAAGTAATTCACAACCATATCGGAACCTCAAATTACCGCCTTTTTAAACCTGGGAAAATAATTCTATTGATCTATCCAATTGGCCATCTTCTAAAAATACATTATGCAATAAATTATATACCAAAACAAATGGTAACTAAATGCAATAAAAAGATGTATAAACGACTGTTATAACATGAAAATTATAAAAGTTATTTGCAACCATATCGGGGCCTTAAATTACCGCATTTTTTAAACCTGTACCAATAAATATACCGATCTATCCAATTTTTGTAAAAATTCATTATGCCACAAATTATACACAAAAACAAAGTGCAACTGTAATGCTTTAAAATGATGCATAAATGACTGTCATAGCATGAAAATTGTCAAAGTTATTCACAACCATATCGGAACCTCAAATTACCGCGTTTTTAAACCTGGGAAAATAATTCTACCGATTATCCAATTGGCCGTTTTCTAAAAATACATTATGCAAATAAATTATATACCAAAACAAATGGCAATTTTAATGCTTTAAAATGGTGCATAAACAACTGTCCTAGCATGAAAACTGTCAAAGTTATTTGCAACCATATCGGAACCTCAAATTACCGCGTTTTTAAACATAAAACAATAATTCTACCGATTCATCAAATTGACCATTTTTTGGACGAACACATTATGCCACAAATGATATACCAAATTAAAGTGTAATCATAATGCTCTAAACTGATGCATAAATGACTGTCATAGCATGAAAACTGTAAAAGTTATTCACAACCACATCGGAACCTCAAATTACCGCCTTTTTAAACCTGGGCAAATAATTCTACCGATCTATCCAATTGGCCATTTTTTAAAATACATTATGCAATAAATTATATACCAAAACAAATGGCAATTTTAATGCTTTAAAATGGTGCATAATCGACTGTCCTAGCACGAAAACTGCCAAAGTTATTTGCAACCATATCGGAACCTCAGATTACTGCTTTTATTAAACATAGAACAATAATTCTACCGATCTATCAAATTGACCAATTTGTAAAAACACACATTATGCTACAAATTATATACCAAATTAAAGTGCAATCATAATGCTTTAAAATGATGCATAAATGACTGTCATAGCGTGAAAACTGTCAATGTTATTTGCAGCCATATCGGAACCTCAAACTACCGCGTTTTTAAAGCTGTGAAAATAATTCTACCGATCTATCCAATTAGCCATTTTCCAAAAATATATTATGGAATAAATTATATACCAAAGCAAATGGCAACTATAATGCAATAAAAAGATATATAAACGACTGTTATAACATGAAAACTATAAAAGTTATTTGCAACCATATTACCGCATTTTTGAACCTGTACCAATAAATATTCCGATCTATCCAATTTTTGTAAAAATTCATTATGCCACAAATTATACACCAAAATAAAGTGCAACTGTAATACTTTAAAATGATGCATAAATGACTGTCATAGCATGAAAACTGTCAAAGTTATTTGCAACCATATCGGAACCTCAAATTACCGCGTTTTTAAACATAGAACAATAATTCTACAGATCCTTCAAATTGACCATTTTTTAGACGAACACATTGTGCCACAAATGATATACCAAATTAAAGTGCAATCATAATGCTTTAAAATGATGCATAAATGACTGTCATAGCATGAAAACCGTCAAAGTTATTCACAACCATATCGGAACCTCAAATTACCGCCTTTTTAAACCTGGGAAAATAATTCTATCGATATATCCAATTGGCCATTTTCTAAAAATACATTATGCAATAAATTATATACCAAAACAAATGGCAATTTTAATGCTTTAAAATGATGCATAAACGACTGTCCTAGCACGAAAACTGCAAAGTTAATTGCAACCATATCGGAACCTCAGATTACTGCGTTTATTAAACATAGAACAATAATTCTACCGATCTATCAAATTGACCAATTTGTAAAAATACACATTATGCTACAAATGATATACCATATTAAAGTGCAATCATAATGCTTTAAAATGATGCATAAATGACTGTCATAGCGTGAAAACTGTCAATGTTATTTGCAGCCATATCGGAACCTCAAATTACCGCGTTTTTAAAGCTGTGAAAATAATTCTACCGATCTATCCAATTGGCCATTTCCAAAAATATATTATGGAATAAGTTATATACCAAAGCAAATGGCAACTATAATGCAATAAAAAGATATATAAACGACTGATATAAGATGAAAACTATAAATGTTATTTGCAACCATATCGGAGCCTTAAATTACCGCATTTTTGAACCTGTACCAATAAATATACTGATCTATCCAATTTTTTGTAAAAATTCATTATGCCACAAATTATACACCAAAATAAAGTGCAACTGTAATGCTTTAAAATGATGCGTAAACTAATGCCCTAGCATGAAAAACTGTCAAAGTTATTTGCAACCATATCGGATATACCAAATTAAAGTGCAATCATTATGCTCTAAACTGATGCATAAATGACTGTCATAGCATGAAAACTGTCAAAGTAATTCACAACCATATCGGAGCCTCAAATTACCGCCTTTTTAAACCTGGGAAAATAATTATATCGATCTATCCAATTGGCCTTCTTCTAAAAATACATTATGCAATAAATTATATACCAAAACAAATGGCAACTAAAATGCAATAAAAAGATGTATAAACGACTGTCCTAGCACGAAAACTGCCAAAGTTAATTGCAACCATATCGGGGCCTTAAATTACCGCATTTTTAAACCTGTACCAATAAATATACCGATCTATCCAATTTTTGTAAAAATTCATTATGCCACAAATTATACACAAAAACAAAGTGCAACTGTAATGCTTTAAAATGATGCATAAATGACTGTCATAGCATGAAAACTGTCAAAGTTATTCACAACCATATCGGAACCTCAAATTACCGCGTTTTTAAACCTGGGAAATAATTCTACCGATTTATCCAATTTGCCGTTTTCTAAAAATACATTATGCAATAAATTATATACCAAAACAAATGGCAATTTTAATGCTTTAAAATGGTGCATAAACGACTGTCCTAGTACGAAAACTGCCAAAGTTAATTGCAGCCATATCGGATTACCCGCGTTTATTAAACATAGAACAATAATTCTACCGATCTATCAAATTCACCAATTAGTAAAAACACACATTATGCTACAAATTATATACCATATTAAAGTGCAATCATAATGCTTTAAAATGAAGCATAAATGACTGTCATAGCATGAAAACTGTCAATGTTATTTGCAACCATATCGGAACCTCAAATTACCGCCTTTTTAAAGCTGTGAAAATAATTTACCGATCTATCCAATTGGCAATTTTCTAAAAATATATTATGCAATAAATTATATACCAAAACAAATGGCAACTATAATGCAATAAAAGATATATAAACGACTGTTATAACATGAAAACTATAAAAGTTATTTGCAACCATATCGGAGCCTTGAATTACCGCATTTTTAAACCTGTACCAATAAATATACCGATCTATCCAACTTTTGTAAAAATTCATTATGCCATAAATTATACACCAAAATAAAGTGCAACTGTAATGCTTTAAAATGATGCATAAACTATTGCCCTAGCATGAAAACTGTCAAAGTTATTTGCAACCATATCGGAACCTCAAATTACCGCGTTTTTAAACATAGAACAATAATTCTACCGATCCATCAAATTGACCATTTTTTAGACGAACACATTATGCCACAAATGATATACCAAATTAAAGTGCAATCATAATGCTCTAAACTGATGCATAAATGACTGTCATAGCATGAAAACTGTAAAAGTTATTCACAACCATATCGGAACCTCAAATAACCGCCTTTTTAAACCTGGGAAAATAATTCTACCGATCTATCCAATTGGCCATTTTCTTAAAATACATTATGCAATAAATTATATACCAAACCAAATGGCAACTATAATGCAATAAAAAGATATATAAACGACTGTTATAACATGAAAACTATAAAAGTTATTTGCAACCATACCGGAGCCTTGAATTACCGCATTTTTAAACCTGTACCAATAAATATACCGCTCTATCCAACTTTTGTAAAATTCATTATGCCACAAATTATACACCAAAATAAAGTGCAACTGTAATGCTTTAAAACGATGCATAAACTATTGCCCTAGCATGAAAACTGTCAAAGTTATTTGCAACCATATCGGAACCTCAGATAACCGCGTTTATTAAACATAGAACAATAATTCTACCGATCTATCAAATTCACCAATTAGTAAAAACACACATTATGCTACAAATGATATACCAAATTAAAGTGCAATCATAATGCTTTAAAATGATGCATAAAAAACTGTCAAAGTTATTCACAACCATATCGGAACCTCAAATTACCGCCTTTTTAAACCTGGGAAAATAATTCTACCGATCTATCCAATTGGCCATTTTCTAAAAATACATTATGCAATAAATTATATACCTAAACAAATGGCAATTTAATGCTTTAAAATGGTGCATAAACGACTGTCCTAGCACGAAATTGCCAAAGTTAATTGCAACCATATCGGAACCTCAGATTACTGCGTTTATTAACATAGAACAATAATTCTACCGATCTATCAAATTGACCAATTTGTAAAAATACACATTATGCTACAAATGATATACCAAATTAAAGTGCAATCATAATGCTTTAAAATGATGCATAAAAAACTGTCAAAGTTATTCACAACCATATCGGAACCTCAAATTACCGCCTTTTTAAACCTGGGAAAATAATTCTACCGATCTATCCAATTGGCCATTTTCTAAAAATACATTATGCAATAAATTATATACCTAAACAAATGGCAATTTTAATGCTTTAAAATGGTGCATAAACGACTGTCCTAGCACGAAAACTGCCAAAGTTAATTGCAACCATATCGGAACCTCAGATTACTGCGTTTATTAAACATAGAACAATAATTCTACCGATCTATCAAATTGACCAATTTGTAAAAATACACATTATGCTACAAATTATATACCATATTAAAGTGCAATCATAATGCTTTAAAATGATGCATAAATGACTGTCATAGCGTGAAAACTGTCAATGTTATTTGCAGCCATATCGGAACCTCAAACTACCGCGTTTTTAAAGCTGTGAAAATAATTCTACCGATCTATCCAATTGGCCATTTTCCAAAAATATATTATGGAATAAATTATATACCAAAGCAAATGGCAACTATAATGCAATAAAAAGATATATAAACGACTGTTATAACATGAAAACTATAAAAGTTATTTGCAACCATATCGGAGCCTTAAATTACCGCATTTTTAAACCTGTACCAATAAATATACCGATCTATCCAATTTTTGTAAAAATTCATTATGCCACAAATAATACACCAAAATAAAGTGCAACTGTAATGCTTTAAAATGATGCGTAAACTAATGTCCTAGCATGAAACTGTCAAAGTTATTTGCAACCATATCGGAACCTCAAATTACCGCGTTTTTAAACATAGAACAATAATTCTACCGATCCATCAAATTGACCATTTTTTAGACGAACACATTATGCCACAAATGATATACCAAATTAAAGTGCAATCATAATGCTCTAAACTGATGCATAAATGACTGTCATAGCATGAAAACTGTCAAAGTATTTCATAGCCATATCGGAACCTCAAATTACCGCGTTTTTAAACATAGAACAATAATTCTACCGATCCTTCAAATTGTCCATTTTTTAAGACGAAAACATTGTGCCACAAATGATATACCAAATTAAGTGCAATCATAATGCTTAAAATGATGCAATAAATGACTGTCATAGCATGAAAATTGTCAAAGTTATTCACAGCCATATCGGAACCTCAATTTACCGCCTTTTTAAACCTGGGAAAATAATTTCATTCCTACCGATCTATCCATATGGCCATTTTCTAAAAATACATTATGCAATAATTATATACCAAACAATGGCAATTTTAAGCTTTAAAATGGTGCATAAACGACTGTCCTAGCACGAAAACGCCAAGTTAATTGGAGCCATATCGGAACTCAGATTACCGCGTTTTAAACATAGAACAATAATTCTACCGATTCTATCAAATTCACCAATTAGTAAAAACACACATTATGCTACAAATTATATACCATTAAAGTTGGCAATCATAATGCTTTAAAATGAAGCATAAATGACTGTCATAGCATGAAAACTGTCAATGTTATTTGCAACCATATCGGAACCTCAAATTACCGCCTTTTTAAAGCTGTGAAAATAATTCTACCGATCTATCCAATTGGCAATTTTCTAAAAATATATTATGCAATAAATTATATACCAAAACAAATGGCAACTATAATGCAATAAAAAGATATATAAACGACTGTTATAACATGAAAACTATAAAAGTTATTTGCAACCATATCGGAGCCTTGAATTACCGCATTTTTTAAACCTGTACCAATAAATATACCGATCTATCCAACTTTTGTAAAAATTCATTATGCCACAAATTATACACCAAAATAAAGTGCAACTGTAATGCTTTAAAATGATGCATAAACTATTGCCCTAGCATGAAAACTGTCAAAGTTATTTGCAACCATATCGGAACCTCAAATTACCGCGTTTTTAAACATAGAACAATAATTCTACCGATCCATCAAATTGACCATTTTTTAGACGAACACATTATGCCACAAATGATATACCAAATTAAAGTGCAATCATAATGCTCTAAACTGATGCATAAATGACTGTCATAGCATGAAAACTGTCAAAGTTATTCACAACAATATCGGAACCTCAATTACCGCCTTTTTAACCTGGGAAAATAATTCTACCGATCTATCCAATTGGCCATTTTCTAAAATACATTATGCAATAATTATATACCAAACAATGGAATTTTAATGCTTTAAAATGGTGCATAAACGACTGTCCTAGCACGAAAACTGCCAAAGTTAATTGAACCATATCGGAAACCTCAGATTACGCGTTATTAAACATAGAACAATAATTTACCGATCTATCAAATTGCACCAATTGTAAAAACACACATATGCTACAAATGATATACGATATTAAAGTGCAATCATAATGCTTTAAATGAATGCATAAATGACTGTCATAGCATGAACAACTGTTCAATGTTCTTGTGCCAGCCATATCGGAACCTCAACCTTACCGCCGTTTTAAAGCTGTGAAATAATTCTACCGATCTATCCAATTGTCAATTTTCCTAAAAATATATTATGCAATAATTATATACCAAAACAAATGGCAACTATAATGCAATAAAAAGATATATAAACGACTGTTATAACATGAAAACTATAAAAGTATTTGCAACCATATCGGAGCCTTGAATTACCGCATTTTGAACCTTGTACCACTAAATATACCGATCTATCCAATTTTTGTAAAATTCATTATGCCACAAATTATTACACCAAAATAGATGTGCAACTGTAATGCTTTAAAATTATGCAAGTAAACTAATGCCCTAGCATGAAAACTGTCAAGTTATTTGCAACCATATCGGAACCTCAAATTACCGCGTTTTTAAACATAGGAACAATAATTATACCGATCCATCAAATTGACCATTTTTTAGACGAACACATTATGCCAGAAATGATATACCAAATTAAAGTGCAATCATAATGCTCTAAACTGATGCATAAATGGCTGTCATAGCATGAAAACTGTCAAAGTTATTCACAACCATATCGGAACCTCAAATTACCGCCTTTTTAAAGCTGTGAAAATAATTCTACCGATCTATCCAATTGGCAATTTTCTAAAAACATTATGCAATAAATTATATACCAAAACAAATGGCAACTAAAATGCAATAAAAGATGTACGAACGACTGTTATAACATGAAAACTATAAAAGTTATTTGCAACCATATCGGGGCCCTTAATTACCGCATTTTTAAACCTGTACCAATAAATATACCGATCTATCCAATTTTTGTAAAAATTCATTATGCCACAAATTATACACAAAAACAAAGTGCAACTGTAATGCTTTGAAATGATGCATAAATGACTGTCATAGCATTAAAACTGTCAATGTTATTTGCAACCATATCGGAACCTCAAATTACCGCCTTTTTAAAGCTGTGAAAATAATTCTACCGATCTATCCAGTTGGCAATTTTCTAAAAATATATTATGCAATAAATTATATACCAAAACAAATGGCAACTATAATGCAATAAAAATATATAAACGACTGTTATAACATGAAAACTATAAAAGTTATTTGCAGCCATATCGGAGCCTTGAATTACCGCATTTTTTAACCTGTACCAATAAATATACCGATCTATCCAACTTTTGTAAAAATTCATTATGCCACAAATTATACACCAAAATAAAGTGCAACTGTAATGCTTTAAAATGATGCATAAACTATTGCCCTAGCATGAAAACTGCAACCATATCGGAACCTCAAATTACCGCGTTTTTAAACAAAGAACAATAATTCTACCGATCCTTCAAATTGACCATTTTTTAGACGAACACATTGTGACACAAATGATATACCAAATTAAAGTGCAATCATAATGCTTTAAAATGATGCATAAATGACTGTCATAGCATGAAAACTGTCAAAGTTATTCACAACCATATCGGTACCTCAAATTACCGCCTTTTTAAACCTGGGAAAATAATTCTACCGATCTATCCAATTGGCCATTTTCTAAAAATACATTATGCAATAAATTATATACCAAAACAAATGGCAATTTCAATGCTTTAAAATGGTGCATAAACGACTGTCCTAGCACGAAAACTGCCAAAGTTAATTGCAACCATATCGGAACCTCAGATCACTGCGTTGATTAAACATAGAACAATAATTCTACCGATCTATCAAATTGACCAATTTGTAAAAATACACATTATGCTACAAATGATATACCATATTAAAGTGCAATCATAATGCTCTAAACTGATGCATAAATGACTGTCATAGCATGAAAACTGTCAAAGTAATTCACAACCATATCGGAACCTCAAATTACCACCTTTTTAAACCTGGGAAAATAATTCTACCGATTTATCCAATTGGCTGTTTTCTAAAAATACATTATGCAATAAATTATATACCAAAACAAATGGCAACTAAAATGCAATAAAAAGATGTATAAACGAATGTTATAACATGAAAACTATAAAAGTTATTTGCAACCATATCGGGGCCTTAAATTACCGCATTTTTAAACCTGTACCAATAAATATACCGATCTATCCAATTTTTGTAAAAATTCATTATGCCACAAATTATACACAAAAACAAAGTGCAACTGTAATGCTTTAAAATGATGCATAAATGACTGTCATAGCATTTTTTTTTTTTTTTTTTTTTTTAAAACGGTATAAATTGACATATACAATTTTTCTTAAAATACTGCGACTAGTCAAAATAGACTAACTAGCAGTTTGAGGCTAATTATTTAAGCATATAATTTAGTATTAACAGCAATTCAAATATTTTATAAAACATTATGCTGGTTGAAACGCCTGATGAGGTCATGAGGTTGGCATCTGTTTAGTCGTCTTACTACATTTGTGGTTCTTAATAAGGACGCTATTTCTTCATTTGGGTGGAGTATAAGTTTACGCCTATGTTGTTCTGCTTACATAATAATTTCCTCTGTTACTGTGTTCATGTTGAGATCTCTATGGATATCAGAGT
>NW_023997254.1:0-24364 GCF_015586225.1 Lucilia sericata | reverse complement strand
ATGATTTATATATATACAAAACAAATTCACGTCGAGTTTTACCCTGTTAGCTTTATTTATCAATGAATTATGCGCATTTAAGTGATTTTCGGATGTGGACGTTATATGGGAGCTATGACCAATTATGGACCGATCCGAAAAAAAATCGTAAAGTAATTAATATTTATACACAAAATTAATATTATACACATCATGCCGAATTTTATCCCGATAGCTTTATTTTATCAATAAAATATGTTCATTTAAGTGATTTTCGAAAGTGGACCTTATATGGGAACTATGACCAATTGTGGACCGATACAGATTTTAGTCCATAGTTTTGATTCCTGTTTATAAATTGTCAATATGTACAAAATTTTGTGTTGATACCGATATATTTGAGGAAGTTATTAACGATAAATTAATTTCCGGGAAT
Source organism: Lucilia sericata (assembly GCF_015586225.1). Classification (NCBI taxonomy): domain Eukaryota; kingdom Metazoa; phylum Arthropoda; class Insecta; order Diptera; family Calliphoridae; genus Lucilia; species Lucilia sericata. The sequence continues at coordinate 23,949 of NW_023997254.1, read as the reverse complement.
ATGTACCTTTGTATGGGGGCTATGGGAAATTTTGGATCGATTGTTACAATTTTAAACATAATTAATCTATAGATGGAAAAAATAATCTGTGAAAAAATTTGTCGAATTATCTTTGGTAGTTTCTGAGAAAACTACTCAAGAATTAGGGAAAAAAACTTTATTTTTAATAGGTAGTCTGAAATGTTTACTCATAACTTTTTAAATTGTGAACCGATTTTGCTGATTTTCAATAACAAACTGCTTAGGAAAACAATGAATATTCTCAGTGAATTTGGTTGATGTCATTTGCTTAGTTTTACCGTGAGCGTGTTTTAACCAGACAGACAGACGGACATAGCTAAATCGACTCAGAATTTCATAAGGATCCAAAATATATATACTTCGTTGGGTCTCAGATGAATATTTTTTGGTGTTACACACGCAATGACAAACTTATATATACCCTCTATCACTACTGATGGTGGTGGAGGGTATAAAAAATCGTAAAGTAATTAATATTTATACACAAAATTAATATTATACACATCATGCCGAATTTTATCCCGATAGCTTTATTTATCAATGAATTAAGCTTGTTTAAATGATTTTAGGATGTGGACCTTATATGGGAGCTAGTACCAATTGTGGACTGATCCGGAAAAAATTTCACTGAATGATTTATATCTATATACAAAACATATTCACCTCGAGTTCTACCCCGATAGCTTTATTAATCAATGAATTATGCTCGTTTAAGTGATTTTCTGATGTGAACCTTATATGGGAGCTATGACCAATTATGGACCGATCCGGAAAATAATTCCGTAGAATGATTTATGTATATACAAAACATATTCATGTCGAATTTTATCCTGATAGCTTTATTTATCAATAAAATAGGTTCATTTAAGTGATTTTCGAAAGTGGACCTTATATGGGAACTATGACCAATTGTGGACCGATACAGATCTAAGTCCATAGTTTTGATTCCTGTTTATATAATGTCAATATGTACAAAATTTTGTGTTGATACAGATATATTTGAGGAAGTTATTAACGATAAATTAATTTCCGGGAATATGTACCTTTGTATGGGGGATATGGGAAATTTTGGATCGATTGTTACAATTTTAAACATAATTAATCTATAGATGGAACAAGTTAGAGTGCTATATTCGGCTATGCCGAATCTTAAATACCCTCCACCAGCAAGCTACTTTTTATTGAAACCCATCTAACTATCTATTTTTTAGATAACTCGCCAAAATTTTTGTCGAACTAATTTTGATTAGGTCCAGAAAAATTTTGAATTATTTATCTATACACAGAACATACTTATGTCGAATTTTATCCGGATATAATAATTTAATAACGAATTAAGTGGTATTAAGTGATTTTCAACAATTAACCTTATATGGACCGGTTCGGAAAAAAATCCGTACAATGATTTATATACATATATGCAAAATACACATTTACGTCAAATTTTATACCTAAATGTGTATAAAATGAGCGTTTAAGTAATTTTCAGAAATGGCCCTTATATGGGAGTTGTGACCAAATACGGACCGATTCAGAAAAAATTGTATACCTATGTATAAAATGTGCGTTCAAGTAATTTTCAGAAATGGTCCTTATAAGGGAGTTGTGACCAATTATGCACCGATCAGGAAACAATTTCGTATAATGCAGAAAAAGATCAAGTACAATTTTACTCCAATAGGTGCGTTTAGGTGATTTTAGGAAGTGGACCTTTTATGGGAGCTATGAGCAATTAAGGACCTATCCCGAAAAAATTTCGTAGAGTGATTTATGTAAAGACAAAACATATAAGTGTCGAATTTTCTCAAGATAACTTTATTTGACAATGAAATATGTGCGTTTAAGTTATTCTCAGAAGTGGACCTTATATGGGAGCTATGATTAATAAAGGACCGATCCGAGAAAAAAGTGGTAAAATGATTTGTATGTACACAAGACTTATTCAAGTCGAATTTTATTCCTATAGCTTAAGAATTCAATGAAATATATGCGTTTAAGTGATTTTCGGAAGTGGACCTTATATGGGAGCTATGACCAATTATGAGCCTATTCGGGAAACATTTTGCAGAGTGATTTATATTTGGGCAAAACATGTTTGTGTCGAATTTTATCAAGATGGCTTTATTTAATAATGAAATATGTGCTTTTAAGTGATTTTCGTAAGTGAGCCTCATATGGGAGTTATGACCAATAATGGACCGATCCGTAAAAAATTATTTTGTGAAATGATTTGTACGTACACAAAATATATTCAAGTCGAATTTTATCCCGATAGCTTTAGAATTCAATGAAATATATGCGTTTAAGTGATTTTCGGAAGTGGACCTTATATGGGAGCTATGACCAATTATGGGCCTATCCAGAAAAAATTTCGTAGAGTGATTCATGTTTAGGCAAAACATATTTGTATCGAATTTTATGAAGATAGCTTGACATTGAAATATGTGCTTTTAAGTGATTTTCGGAAGTGGGCCTTATATGGGATCTATGACCAATAATGGACCGATCCGTAAAAATTTTGTAGAAAGATTTGTATCTATACAAAACAGATTTGTGTCGAATTTTATCCCGATAGCTCTATAATTCAATGAAATATATGCGTTTAAGTGATTTTCGGAAGTCGACCTTATATGGGAGCTATGACCAATTGTGGACCGACTGAGATCTACTTTGGTAATATGATTTCTTTTCATATTATATTTATATGTACAAAATTTGGTGTTGATACCGATATATTTGATTGAGTTATTAACGATAAACGAATTTCCGGGAATATGTAACTTTGTATGGGGGCTATGGGAAATATTGGATCAATTGTAAAGATTTTGAACATAATTGATCAGTGCCCTAAAATAAAGTGTGAAAAAATTCATCGCAATATCTTTGGTAGTTTCTGAGAAAACTACTCAAGAATTAGGAAAAAAACGTATTTTTTGTCGAGGTAGTCTGAAATTTTTACTCATAACTTCTTACGTTGTGAACCGATTTTGCTGATTTTCAATACCAAACTGGTGAATTTGGTTGATTTCCTTTACTTAGTTTTAACGTGAGCGTGTTTTACACAGACAGACAGACGGACAGACGGACAGACGGACGTAGCTAAATCGACTCAGAATTTCATAAGGACCCAGAATATATATACTTTGTTGGGTCTTAGATGTATATTTCTTGGTGTTACACACGGAACGACAAACTTATATATACCCTCTATCACCACTGATGGTGGTGGAGGGTATAAAAAATAATCTGTGACAAAATTTGTCGAATTATCTTTGGTAGTTTCTGAGAAAACTACTCAAGAATTAGGGAAAAAAACTTAATTTTTTTTAGGTAGTCTGAAATTTTTCTCATAACTTTTTACGTTGTGAACTGATTTTGCTGATTTCAATACCAAACTGCTTAGGAAAACAATGAATATTCAGTGAATTTGGTTGATGTCATTTGCTTAGTTTTAACGTGAGCGTGTTTTAACCAGACAGACAGACAGACGGGCGGACAGACGGACATAGCTAAATCGACTCAGAATTTCATAAGGACCCAAAATATATATACTTTGTTGGGTCTCAGATGAATATTTTTTGGTGTTACACACGGAATGACAAACTTATATATACCCTCTATCACCACTGATGGTGGTGGAGGGTATAAAAAGTTTTAAAAATGCTGAAAATCTGTTTACAGAAGTTTTCATACATCCTGGCTGTATAATAAATTTCGGATATACATAGGTACAAAACGCCTTTTTAACCGTTCGTTTTTTCGGCTGATTTGAAAAACTGTTAACCAGAAAGTGATTAAAAAGCTAAGAAAAGTGAAACATTTAATTTGAATTATCTAGTTTCGATTATAAATCTTTGATTTCATTTGTAACATGTCTGTCAGTCAGTCAGTCAGTCAGTCAGTCAGTCAGTTTCTTGAAAGAACATGTCTGTCAGTCAGTCTGTCAGTCAGTCAGTCAGTCAGTCAGTCAGTCTCTTGAAAGAACGATAGGACTAAAACTATTGTTGCAGTTTGATTGGTATTCAAAATGGACAAAATCGGTTTACATTTGGACATGGCCTCCATATAATGTTCGCTTTAGAAAATTACAAACATTCATAACAGGCTTAAAAATACTAGTATTTTTGTTTATGAAATTATTCTTAAATTTTTTTATGAACCAAAATTTCATAAAAATCGGCAAATTGAAATTTGCGAATTGTGTTAAGTTTTGTATATTAATTTTTTATTTTTTTAAAAACTAATTTTACTGATTCGATAAAATTCATTTTGATTTCGATACATATTTAAAACGAAATTTTGATCACATTGGATCATAATATCATGTATAAAAATATTATGATAAATACAAAAATATCATGATGAAATATTTTGACGGTATTTAATCATATGATATTTTAAAATTGTTACTATAACGATAATATGTTTAGACTACAATCATAATTTTAATCATAATATGTTGCTCTTAAAGTATTATTTTTCATTTAAAAAAAGTTCGTGTTCACCGAACTTTGAAACCGCACAAAGTTCGGGTTCGGCGTTCGGTACCGAACGAAATTTTGAGTTCGGTCGGACTCTAGTAATTATGTTAAACCTTTACCCTTAATAGGAATATATTTCATTAAAAACTTAGTTAAAAAGCTCATATAAGCCCAAAAAATATTTGCTACTTTTAAACTAAAAAGATTTTAGCTTTGTTTTAGATTAATATTATTTCTAAACTTCAGTTTTCCACGCATGCCTTATTGTAAAAATGAGAGTACAACTATTTCTCATTTCTTGTTTTTTTTTCGCTCTTACTATTACACAAGCCATAATGTGGTAGTATATGTCTGCCGATCGCGGTATATATATCGATGAAATTTGACATAAGTAAGTTTCTTGCGAGCCAAAATCTCTCTACCGAATTGTATGTGGATCGATCCCTAATTGACCCTACCCCCCATATAAGGTCCCCTTCAGAAAATGATTTTAAAATTCATTACTGCCACAAAATAGCGAGTACAGCGATGAAATTCGACATGAACAAGTTTAAGGGAACTGAAATCTTTCTACCGATATTGATGAAGATGAATCGATAACTAATCCTACCCCTCATTTAAGGACCACTTTAGAAAATTACTTTAACTCTTTAAAAATACGACTTAGGCGATGAAATTCGAAACTATATTTGGCTCTGCCGAATCTTAAATACCCTCCACCTGCAAACTACTTTTTATTAAAACCCAATATAAATATGTTATAAATGGTTAAAGTTATAGGGCCGAATTTATAATTTATAGCAAAGAAATAAATTTTACTTAAGTATTAAAATACATATTAAGTACTAAAGTAGTACTTTGTAGTCAGCCTCTTAGGTATTAATGAAATTATCTGTAATATTGATTTAAGTTGCCTATTTTAACATATATGCTAGTCTACCAACTATATATGGCCCTATGGGCTCGGTTGGTTTTTCGTAAATAAATAAATAAATAAAGTACTTTATTTCCCTTATGGAGAACTGTAAAACCCGGCATATGATTTGTTTCCGTAATTAAGATACTATTTATCATTTTGTAACTTCTTTATGCATGTGTGTATGTAACTAATTTTGATTAGGCCGATCCTGCCGATAATTTCTATGGGAACTATGACCAATAATGGACCAATTCGAAAAAAAAAATAATCAAAATGATTTATCTATACACAGAACATAGTCATGTCCAGTTTAATAATAAATTATGTTGCACTAAGTGGTTTTCAGAAGTGAACCTTATATGGGAGCTAGTTATGGACCGATGCTGAAAAAATTCCTTATATGGAATGTAACCAATAATATATATATATATATATATATATATATATATATATATATATATATATATATATATATATATATATATATATATATATATATATATATATATATATATATATATATATATATATATATATACAAAACAAATTCACGTCGAGTTTTACCCTGTTAGCTTTATTTATCAATGAATTATGCGCATTTAAGTGATTTTCGGTTGTGGACCTTATATGGGAGCTACGACCAATTATGGACCGATCCGGAAAAAAAAACCGTAAAGTAATTAATATTTATACACAAAATTAATATTTTACACATCATGCCGAATTTTATCCCGATAGCTTTATTTATCAATAAAATATGTTCATTTAAGTGATTTTCGAAAGTGGACCTTATATGGGAACTATGACCAATTGTGGACCGATACAGATCTAAGTCCATAGTTTTGATTCCTGTTTATAAATTGCCAATATGTACAAAATTTTGTGTTGATACCGATATATTTGAGGAAGTTATTAACGATAAATTAATTTCCGGGAATATGTACCTTTGTATGGGGGCTATGGGAAATTTTGGATCGATTGTTACAATTTTAAACATAATTAATCTATAGATGGAAAAAATAATCTGTGACAAAATTTGTCGAATTATCGTTGGTAGTTTCTGAGAAAACTACTCAAGAATTAGGGAAAAAAACTTAATTTTTTTGGGTAGTCTAAAATTTTTACTCAGAACTTTTTACATTGTGAACCGATTTTGCTGATTTTCAATACAAAACTGCTTAGGAAAACAATAAATATTCTCAGTGAATTTGGTTGATGTCATTTGCTTAGTTTTACCGTGAGCGTGTTTTAACCAGACAGACAGACAAACATAGCAAAATCGACTCAGAATTTCATCATAAGGACCCAGATTATATATACTTTGTTGGATCTCAGATGAATATTTTTTGGTGTTACACACGCAATGACAAACTTATATATACCCTCTATCACCACAGATGGTGGTGGAGGGTATAATAACTTACTTACGAAACATAATGTAAATATATGTATGTACAAAAGTTATTGAAGATCGGTCTAATATGGTCCACTTCAGAGAATGGCTTTAAACGCTCAATAATGCCTCAAAAGTTCGTACAAATTATAGTTGTTTTATAGGAACTGAAATTGTTCAACTTAATTTGATGAGGATCGGTCGATAACTGATCCTACCACCATTATCGGTTTCCTTTTCGGCAATGATTTGATGGTGCACATATAAGATTCGGCATGGGCGAATATGACACTCTTACTTGTTATTTTTATGTATTCACAAAAAATTAATATATAAGATTTTCTTTATAAGCGCATACATTGTCACATATACAAAATATTTTGTTATACCCTCCACCACCATCAGTGGTGATAGAGGGTATATATAAGTTTGTCATTCCGTGTGTAACACCAAAAAATATTCATCTGAGACCCAACGAAGTATATATAATTTGGATCCTTATGAAATTCTGAGTCGATTTAGCTATGTCCGTCTGTCTGTCTGGTTAAAACACGCTCACGTTAAAACTAAGCAAATGACATCAACCAAATTTACTGAGTATATTCATTGTTTTCCTAAGCAGCTTGGTATTGAAAATCAGCAAAATCGGTTCACAACGTAAAAAGTGAGAAAAAATTTCAGTCTACCTAAAAAAAATTAAGTTTTTTTCCCTAATTCTTGAGTAGTTTTCTCAGAAACTACCAAAGATAATTCGACAAATTTTGTCACAGATTATTTTTTCGATCTATAGATTAATTATGTTTAAAATTGCAACAATCGATCCAAAATTTCCCATATCCCCCATACAAAGGTACATATTCCCGGAAATTAATTTATCGTTAATAACTTGTTCGAATATATCGGTATCAACACAAAATTTTGTACATATTGACATTGTGTGAACAGGAATCAAAACTATGGACTTAGATCTGTATCGGTCCACAATTAATCATAGTTCCCATATAAGGTCCACTTTCGAAAATCACTTAAATGAACCTATTTTATTGATAAATAAAGCTATCAGGATAAAATTCGACATGAATATGTTTTGTATATACATAAATCATTCTACGGAATTATTTTCCGGATCGGTCCATAATTGGTCATAGCTCCCATATAAGGTTCACATCAGAAAATCACTTAAACGAGTATAATTTATAGATAAATAAAACTATCTGGATAAAATTTGACATGAATGTGTTTTGTGTGTATATGAATTGCTCTACGAAATTTGTTCCGGATCGGTCCATAATCGGTCATAGCTCCCATATAAGGTCCACATCCGAAAATCACTCAAATGCGCATAATTCATTGATTAATAAAGCTATCAGGGTAGAACTCGAGGTGAATATGTTTTGTATATAGATATAAATCATTCAGTGAAATTTTTTCCGGATCAGTCCACAATTGGTACTAGCTCCCATATAAGGTCCACATCCTAAAATCATTTAAACAAGCTTAATTCATTGATAAATAAAGCTATCGGCATAAAATTCGGCATGATGTGTATAATATTAATTTTGTGTATAAATATTAATTACTTTACGATTTTTTATACCCTCCACCACCATCAGTAGTGATAGAGGGTATATATATAAGTTTGTCATTGCGTGTGTAACACCAAAAAATATTCATCTGAGACCCAACGAAGTATATATATTTTGGGTCCTTATGAAATTCTGAGTCGATTTAGCTATGTCCGTCTGTCTGTCTGGTTAAAACACGCTCACGCTCAAAATCGGTTCACAATGTAAAAAGTTATGAGTAAAAATTTCAGACTACCTAAAAAAAATTAAGTTTTTTTTCCCTAATTCTTGAGTAGTTTTCTCAGAAACTACCAAAGATAATTCTACAAATTTTGTCACAGATTATTTTCTCTATCTATAGATTAATTGTGTTTAAAATTGTAACAATCGATCTAAAATTTCCCATAGCCCCCATACAAAGGTACATACTCCCGGAAATTAATTTATCGTTAAGAACTTCCTCAAATATATCGGTATCAATACAAAATTTTGTACATATTGACAATTTATAAACAGGAATCAAAACTATGGACTTAGATCTGTATCGGTCCACAATTGGTCATAGTTCCCATATAAGGTCCACTTTCGAAAATCACTTAAATGAACATATTTTATTGATAAATAAAGCTATCGGGATAAAATTCGGCATGATGTGTATAATATTAATTTTGTGTATAAATATTAATTACTTTACGATTTTTTTTCGGATCGGTCCATAATTGGTCATAGCTCCCATATAACGTCCACATCCGAAAATCACTTAAATGCACATAATTCATTGATAAATAAACCTAACAGGGTAAAACTCGACGTGAATTTGTTTTGTATATATATAAATCATTCGTGAACATTTTCCACATCAGTCCATAATTGGTTACATTCCATATAAGGAATTTTGTCAGCATCGGTCCATAACTAGCTCCCATATAAGGTTCACCTCTGAAAACCACTTAGTGCAACATAATTTATTATTAAACTGGTATGTTCTGTGTATAGATAAATCATTTTGATTATTTTTTTTCGAATTGGTCCATTATTGGTCATAGTTCCCATATAAATTATCGGCAGGATCGGCCTAATCAAAATTAGTTACATACATACATGCATAAAGAAGTTACAAATGATAAATAGTATCTGAATTACGGAAACAAGTCATATGCCGGGTTTTAACAGTTTCTCCATAAGGGAAATAAAGTACTTAGTACTTAATATGTATTTTAATACTTAAGTAAAATTTATTTCTTTGGTATAAAATTATAAATTCGGCCCTATAACCATTTATAACATATTTATATTGGGTTTTAATAAAAAGTAGTTTGCAGGTGGAGGGTACTTAAGATTCGGCAGAGCCAATGTAGCATTCTAACTTGTTTATTATCACTTAGCGATATAGTCCTCAATTTTTATAAGCGAAAAGTACTGTATATATTATATATATATATATATATATATATATATATATATATATATATATATATATATATATATATCTATATATATATATATCTCTCTCTCTCTCTATATCTCTATATCTCTCTCTCTCTCTCTCTATCTCTCCTCTCTATATCTCTATCTCTCTAATATATTAATACGCAATCACACAAACATGTGCTTGAATTAAAAATAGAAAACAAAATAAGTAAGCAAAACAACAACACTTTTTTTTTCATAAAAGAGAGGACAGTGTAAAACCATGTTACTTCTCTGTTGATGGTTTATTTTTATACCCTCCATCAAAAAAGATGGGGGTATATTGATTTTGTCATTCCGTGTGTAACACATCGAAATATTGTTCACAGACCCCATAAAGTATATATATTCTGGGACCTCGTAAGATTCTAAGACTATCTAGCTATGTCCGTCCGTCTGTCCGTCTGTCTGTTGTTGGCACGATAGCGTCCTCAAAAAAAGAGATATTGAGATGAAATTTTCCCAAAATATTTTTTATTGATCAGAAATGTTTGGTATTGAAAATGGGCAAAATCGGTCAACGATTTCACATAGCCCCCATACAAATGTACTCCCCGGAATATTGTGTAAAGAGCTTCAAACATTCACAAATTCGTTGTTTATGAAGCAAATGGCACAAAATTTCGCATAAGTCAGTTTTTTGACCTCCGAAATAAAATTCTGAATTATGTCGGACATAGGACCACAATTGGCCCTAACCCCCATATAAGGCCCCCTTTTGAAAATTACTATAATTCTGATTACCGGCTTAAACATACGAATATAGCGATGAAATTTCACTCACATAGGTTTCATGCAAGCCAATATCTCTTCACCAAACTATATGTGGATCGGTCCATAATTGACCCTACCCCGCATATAAGGTCCCCTTCAGAAAATGACTTTAACGCTCATTATTGGCGTAAAAATACAAATATAGCGATGAAATTTGACATAAGTAAGTTCTATACGAGTAAAAATCTCTCCACAAAATTCTATGTGGATCGGTCCATAAATGACCCTACCCCCCATATAAGGTCCCCTCCATAAAATTACTTCAACGCTCATTATTGGCGTAAAAATACGAGTATAGCGATGAAATTTCACAGAAGTATGTTTTATATGAGCCAAAATCTCTGTACAAAATTGTATGTGGATCGGTCCATAATTGGCCCTACCCCCCCAATAAAATGGTCCCCTTTTGAAAATGACTATAATGCTGATTACTGGCTTAAACATACGAATATAGAGATGAAATTTGCTACACGTAAGTTTCATGCAAGCCAATATCTCTCCACCAAACTATATGTGGATCGGTCCATAATTGACCCTACCCACCATGTAAGGTCCCCTCCATAAAATGACTTTAACGCTCATTATTGTCGTAAAACTACGAGTATAGCGATAAAATTTGATATAAGTAAATTTTATACGAGTGAAATTCTCTCCAATAAATTTTATGTGGATCGGTCCATAATTGACCCTACCCCCCATATAAGGTCCCCTTCAGAAAATGACTTTAAGGCCCATTACTGATTTAAAAAAAAAAAAAACGAGTATAGCAATGAAATTCGACTCAAGTAAGTTCCTTGCAAGCCAAAATCACTTAACCAAATTTTTTGTGGATCGGGCCTTAACTGAACAACCCCCCCCCCCCCCACATATAAGGTCCCCATCTGAAAAATAATTTAACGCTCATTACTGGCTTAAACGAGTAAAGCGATGAAATTCGATATAAACGTGACCTGTATGAACCAAGATTGTTCTACAAAATTTTACGAGGATCGGTCTATAATTGGCCCTCCCCCATATAAGGCCCCTTCAGAAAATGACTTTAAAACTCAGTACTGGCTTAAAAATGCTAGTAGATTATGGAATTCGACATAAACTAGTTTTGTTTGATCTAACATCTCTCTACAAAATGTTGTGGGGGTCGACCCATAATTGACCCTACCCATTTAAGGTCCCCATCAGAAAAATACTTTAACGCTTATTACTGGCTTAAAAATGCGAGTACAGCGATGGAATTCGACACTGATAAGTCTCTACCAATTTTTATGATGATCAGTCCATAATTACCCCACCGAAAATGATTACAATGCTCATTACTGGTTGGAAATTTTACATGAATATGATTCGTTCTACGAGATTTAAGGATGATCGGTTCATAATTAATCTTTTCCCCCATACAAGGTCCCCTTAAGGAAATTACTTTAACTGCCTGAAAATACGGATACTGCAATGCAATTCGACATAAACTGAACTGAAATCTTCCTACCGACTTTTGTGAGAATTCATCCATATATGTATAAATAACCCTACTCCCTATACAAATTAGTATTTTTAATTCGAAAGAGCACTGTCAATAGTTGAACCCCCATTAATAGACCTATTTCAAATATTACCGTGATGTTCACATTAGTATCGATATATAATAATAAAATATTCAAAATATCAAAGTTTATTTATATGGCAGTAATTTGATGGTGGGTATATAAGATTCGGCATAGCCGAATATAACACTCTTACTTGTTATATTTCGCAATGATATTTTTTGTTGTTGTTTTTAATAAGATTTTTGTAAACTAATATGTATACAGACGGGCTTAGACAAAGCGAAAATATGATTTTATTGTTTCTTATTTTTTAAAAGTGTAAAGTGATAAATTGTGAATGTAATAATGATATGTTTTTATATTAATGATGTAAGATACAAGAGGATGATGATGTTTGACCTGGGAAAACATTGGTGGGACAACAATTCTACATAAACGTTAGTTTTTATTTATTTTAAAGATTATAATGATGGACAAAAACGAAGCCTGTTAAAATATATGTAAGTAGGATAGTTTAGTTGGTCATGTCGGTACATGATACACCGTAATAAATGAATCAGTATATCACTAATACGTAGGTTTAATGAGGATTTGATGATATTCTTCTTTTTCGGGTTATTCTTACCAATTAGGAAAAAGGCGGTTATAGAAATAGTAGTGTAAAGTGAAAACTGTAGTTTGTGTAGGCGATGGTTATTATATGTTTTATAAAAATAGTAAAATGTTGAAACGGGACAAATACAAATCATGTCTTCTGGATTGATGGCTGCCCCTACTTAAGGTAGTATTAGAGTAAAATATATGTCGTCTAATACCATCTTTAGCAATTTATCGTTTATTATTCTTTTACTTGCAATTAAACTTACATATGTTAATATAAGGCTGGAATTTATAGTTTATTAACGTTTTCTTTCAAACATTTCTTATGAAGCACTTAAATAATTATGAAAAATTAAATACATAAAAACTAAATCATGGACAATCTCTTGAAGTAAAGATGCGTTAAAGTCTTATTCTCCAGATACAAGAATCTATCCCTGTTGCAAAATCTATCTTGCCTATGCACTTCTATGCGAAAGCTAATAGAATGCCTATTAAAAGGTCTTCGCTTAAAGGTCTATAAGTAGTACAGGTTCATAGAATATCTGCTATTAAATTCGATTAAAAAACATTTAAATTTAAGCCAAATAAGTAGTAAGTTCAGCTGAAAGAAGTCTTTATCGTGTGTTATAAGGGAGAATTTATACAACATAAACCTGAAGGATGGACTTTTTATACAAAAGGCAGCAAAATTTATTTATTTCTTATAGAGATAATATATAATATATATACTCCTGTTCCAAAAACACATTCCGATCTAAAATGGAGTTATTTAAGTAAAGATATTTATTAAAACTTAAAAAAACAATAATTTAAAACATCCCACTTTAAAAATTGAAAGTGGTTTTGCTCGGAATGAAATCCTTTTACAGTCCTGATAGCAATAATTGAAAAATTGAATTTTAAATGAAATTTTGTTAGATCGTAATTTGCAATGTACTTTTGAAGGACTACTTCAAGTCTACCTTCTGCGCAAAAACATAGTTACAAAAGATGAAAACACAGAAGATATGTTGAATTTTGGTTATTAAAATCTATGTCCAGTTTTGAAAAAAAGCTTATAGGTTTGGATTCTGTGCGCTCTTGAGTATATTAATCTATTTTTGTTTTTGTTATCTGTCAGCTATAAAAACCAAAAAACAACAAGTAAGAGTGTTATATTCGGCTGTGCCGAATCTCATATACCCACCATCAAACCGTATGCCGTAAAAGGAATGCCCCCATATAAACATCAGGGTGATGTTTGGAATATAGCTTAAGACAATTATGGACCGAGCTCTTTTGAACTAACAAAATATTAATTTTTAATATTTTGTACTGTACTTGTAATTATCAGAGTTTTCTTCATCAAATTTTCTAAAGAGGATCTCATATGTGGTGTATGGTCAATTGTTGACCTATCCTCATAACTTTTTGTAGACTGATTTTGGTTCATATAAAACTTGTTTACATTCGCTGTTCTCGCATTTTTATGCCGGCAATTAGCGTTCATGTAATTTTATAAAGTGGCTTATATGGGGGGGTAGGGTGAATTACCGACACATTCCGCATGAAATTCGGAGCGAATTTCATAACCGTATTTCATAACTCATATTTTTAAGCCAGTAATGATCGTTTAAGAAATTTTCTAAAGGGGACCTTGTATGGGCGGTAGGGTAAATTATGGACCGATCCTCCCTAAATTTAATGGAGAGATTTTGGCACGCATTAAACTTATGTGCGTCAATTTTCGTCACTACATTAATATTTTTAAGCCAGTAATGAGCAGTATATTTATTTGCAGAGGGGGCCTTATATGGGGGAAGGGTCATTTATGGGCCGATCCAAAAAAAAATTGGTACTGAGATTTTGGCTCGTAAGAAACTTACGTGTGTAGCATTTCATCGCTTTACTCTTATTTTTAAGACAGTAATGAGCGTTAAAGCTATTTCCTGAAGTGGACCCAATAGGGGGAGAAGGGCCAATTATGGACCTATCCATATTAAAGTTATTAAAAAGATTTTGGCTCGCGAGGAACTTAATTGTGTAAAATTTTATTGCTATATTCGTATTTTTTAGCCAATAATGAGCGTTAAAGTCATTTTCAGAAGGGGACCTTATATGGGGGGTAGGGTCATTTATGGGCCGATCTTAAAAAAAAATTCGTAGAGCGATTTCGGTTCGTAAGAAACTTATTTATACCGAATTTCATCGCTATACTCGCATTTTTGGACCAGTAATGAGTGTTAAAGTAATTTTCTAAAGGGGACCTTATATGAGGGGTAGGGTCAATTATGGACCGATCCTCAAAAAATTTGGTAAAAAGATTTTGGCTCATATGGAACTTATTTATGTCGAATTTCATCGCTATACTTGTACTTCTGAAGCAGTTATGCCCGTTGAAGCTGTTTTTTGGAGGTCCACTTGTATGGGGGCTATCCGAAAAAGTGGACCGATATTGCCCATTTTCAATACCAAACAAACCTTAACAATAGAGAATATTTATGCAAAATTTCAACTGCCTAGCTCCTCTCGTGTGGTCCCTATCGTGATTTCAACAGACAGACGGACAGACGGACGGACGGACGGACGGACGGACAGACGGACGGACATGGCTAGATCGTCATAGAATTTAATAGGGACCCGGAATATATATACTTTTATGGGTCTATGAGCAATATTTCGATGTGTTACAAACGGAATGACAAAATCAATATACCCCCCATCTTTTTTGATGGTGGGTATAAAAATGGATAGTTTCATAAACAAATAATGATTTTTCGAATTCAATTGTTACAGCCCTATTGAAAATATTTTTAGGGCTTTGTACTTTTCTGATTCCTCTTAAAAAATTACAATTTCACTTCCAAATAACTATAAAAAATATATTATAAAAATAAATTCTTGAGAATGCCTTCAGGAGTAATGAATTTGGAATCAAATAAAAGAGACATTCCGCCTATAAATAATCTGTGTTAAAATCATCAGTTCTGTAGGTCTTTTCTTTTTTTGCTGGGATATAGAGATATAGGTTGAATATTATTACAGGTTACAAAGGAATAGTGCTGGGCAGGTTCAACATTGTTTACGACAAGGGGCATGGATGATTGCTGGAGGAATTGGCAGATTGTTAAACATAGCACAGTGGGGCAGAATGGAAATTTTTTGGAAATAAATCTGGCATTTCTAAACGGCTGATCCGATCGGGATAAAATTTGGCGTAAGCGTAGCCAAGGAGTATTCGAGTTTAAGTTTTGAAGATGAACCATGCAGATGCCCCAGGGACGGCGCTGTGGCGGCTCAAAGTAGGGTACCTACGACATGTAAAATTTTTAAACTCGTGCCATTTTTTTGTTTTTCACCCAAATACAAAGATTTTTTATATTTTGTGAAAGCGCTCGACGAGATCTTGAAAAAACATGCTTGGACATACTACTTATCTCTTATAATATCCGAGTTATAGGCATTTAAAAATTTAGTGATACAAAATTTACCATAAATTTTATTTTATTAATAAAAGAGTTAAGACACATTTTTGGCAAAAAAAACGCCAAAAATCTAAAATTTTTTGAATTTTTAAATTAAAAAACGTATATTTTTGGATTTGTACACGATATTGATCTGAAATTTTTTGTATATTATTGGAAATTTTGTTGTCTAACTAACAAGAAAAAATTGAGTCCATTTGGTCCAAAATTACGCCCGGTATTCAAAAAAAGGCGGACCAAGGTATGGTAAATTTTGTATCACTAAATTTTTAAATGCCTATAACTCGGATATTATAAGAGATAAGTAGTATGTCCAAGCATGTTTTTTCAAGATCTCGTCGAGCGCTTTGACAAAATATAAAAATCTTTGTATTTGGGTGAAAAACAAAAAAATGGCACGAGTTTAAAAATTTTACATGTCGTAGGTACCCTACTTTGAGCCGCCACAGCGCCGTCCCTGGGGCATCTGCAGGGTTCATCTTCAAAACTTAAACTCGAATACTCCTTGGCTACGCTCACGCCAAATTTTATTCCGATCGGATCAGCCGTTTAGAAATGCCAGATTTATTTCCAAAAAATTTCCATTCTGCCCCACTGTGCATAGGCAAATATCATATTGTAAAGAATGAATACATATATCATATTGTAAGTTTTGCATAGATTTTATAAACATTTATGTAGAGGATAATAAATCGAAATATTTTTGAAAAGTATGTTGCATAAATAATTTTAGAACTTAGATTTTAAACTTCTTTCAGAATTTAACCGAATTTTATCACATTTTCTAAAAGAATACGTTTATCAAAGCAAGTTTTACACTTTGATAATAGTAATAGGAAAATTTTTTTAAAGACATTTGAATCCCTACTTTTATAGGATTTATTTTGCAGCATAAGTATGCAATCTTTTCTTCAATGGTTCCGGTCGAATTTCGGCCGCGGGGCGAACTCTAGTATATATAATATTCTAACGTTACTGATTGACTGACTGGTTCATCATCGCACAGCCTAAACGGTTGAAGCTAAAGAGCTGAAATTTGGACAGGAAGTTGGTCTCCCACCAAATAGATCCACTAAGACGGGATTTTTGGAAATTCGAATGTTTAGGGGGTAAAAAAGGGTAAAAACGGGTAAATTCGGTAACCTTATATCTCCTAAACTAGAAAAGATACAAAAACAGTTTAAAGCTTATCGCCGTTCATTTAAAAAATAAACGGACACTTTGATAATAGTAATAGGAAAATTTTTTTAAAGACATTTGAATCCCTACTTTTATAGGATTTATTTTGCAGCATAAGTATGCAATCTTTTCTTCAATGGTTCCGGTTGAATTTCGGCCGCGGGGCGAACTCTAGTATATATAATATTCTAACGTTACTGATTGACTGACTGGTTCATCATCGCACAGCCTAAACGGTTGAAGCTAAAGAGCTGAAATTTGGACAGGAAGTTGGTCTCCCACCAAATAGATCCACTAAGACGGGATTTTTGGAAATTCGAATGTTTAGGGGGTAAAAAAGGGTAAAAACGGGTAAATTCGGTAACTTCATATCTCCTTTAAAAACTAAGCGGACAGGTGTGTGGTACTTTTTTCAAATTCGGCCCCTTTAGGGAATAAACGGGTAAAAACTGTATTTTGGTACTTTTTTTGCACCCCATGTATCTTTTAAACCGGGGAACATTAAAAAAATATGTTTGACTCCTTTATAACTTGACTAAAAGATAAAAATGTGAATTTAGTACTTTTTGGACATTCGGACGTTTAAGAGGTGAAATTTGTACTTATTTTTAGTACTTTTTTCATAGAACATTGTTTTTGGTTTATTAACTTATACATACAAATACATAATAACGGGCTCCCAATACGATGTTGCAACTTTTTGGAATAGAATTTTTGTTTCGTTAATGGGGACGAAAAAAGTACCAAAAGGGGTAAAAGCGGGAAATTTGATTTTATTCAAAAACAAAATTTTTAGATTTAGAAACACTAAATATTCTAATGGGATGTTATTTGGAACACCGGTACCAAGTGATATTTTTTGGAACTTTTTCATTCTCCTACTGGTACTTTTTGAGTTTTCTATGATATTGAAATCGTAACATGAAATTAATAATAAAGGGATTTTTCGGTACTTTTTCGTTCTACACAGGTACTTATTTGAATTTTCTTTAAAATTAAACCTAGAAACATTAATTAAGCATGTAGAGCCCGGAGTAAATGAGAATCTATAAAAGGGACTTATTGGTACTTTATCGTACTTCGACTGGTACTTTTTTGAGTTTTCTATTAAATTGAACCTAGAAACATGAAATTAAGCATGCAGAGCCAAGAGGAAGTGAGAACGTATAAACGGGAAGTTTTTGGTACTTTTTCGTTCTTCAAAAGGTACTTTTTGTGTTTTTTATAATATTGATCCTAGAATCATATAATCAAGCATGTGGAGCCCGGAGTAAGTGAGAACATATATAAGGCGACTCTTTGGTACTTTTTGGTTCGACTGGTACTTTCTGAGTTTTCTATAAAATTTAACCTAGAAACATGAAATTAAGCAAGTAGAGCCCTGAGAAAATGAGTATCTGTAAAAGGAGACTTATTGGAACTTTATCGTACTTCGACTGATATTTTTTTGAGTTTTTTATTAAATTGAACCTTAAATTGTAATTAAGCACGTGGAGCCCGGAGTAAATGAGAATCCATAAAAGGGGGCTTTTTTGTACATTTTGTTCTTCAACTTTTGAATTTTCTATAATATTAAACCTAGAAACATGATTTTGAGCATCCAAGCAAAATCTTTACATACCTCGTAAGCCAGAAAGTAACATTGAAAACAAGTAGAAACTACTTACTTTTGGGGGGCATATCTACTTATTTTTGTTCGACGTTGACCAACAAATACGTAGTTACCTAAAAGCATTAAGTATGTCGTTACCAATTTACTTACAGAAACCCTGCGAATAATGGGTTATTTAGTTAGTTGCAAATTGTTAAGGAATAATTATTTATAAATCTACATACTAAAAACGAAGAAATTATAACAATCGTATTCTGATCGTAATTACAAAAATAAAAATAAAATTTTCCCCAGCAGGGATTTGTTTACTCAATGCTCCATTAACTACTTGTTTTATTGTAACTTTGTGAACAGTTTTACAAAAATATAAATCAATGTCATTTCGAAAAAAAAAAAAAAAATTGGAATCAAGCAGTGCTCGAACCACCGACCTCTTGTTTGTTAAATAGACGCGCTATTCAATTGGGCTATATATAACATATCCAAATTACTTTCGAAGTGGACATGTACACTAACAGAATACGGTACATTATATTTGTTCGTGATGTGCATAAACATTAAAAACAAGGTACAGTACACTCCATGTGCGCTAAGTTTAAAGTATTTTTAGCGTATTTTTAGTGCACTTTTTATACCCTCCACCACCATCAGTGGTGATAGAGGGTATATATAAGTTTGTCATTCCGTGTGTAACATCAAGAAATATTCATCTGAGACCCAACAATGTATATATATTCTCGGTCATTATGAAATTCTGAGTCGATTTAGCTATGTCCGTCTGTCCGTCCGTCTGTCTGTGCAAAACACGCTCACGTTAAAACAAAGCAATGGAAATTAACGAAATTCACCAAAAATATTCATTATTATACGGTACAGTTTGGTATTGAAAATGAGCAAAATCGGTTCACAACGGGAAAAGTTATGAATAAAAATTTAAAACAACTCCGAAAAAAATAAACGTTTTTTATACATTCTGATGTAATTTTCTCGAAAACTATGAAAGATAATTTCATAAAAGTCATCATACATTCGTTTCCACACAAGATCTTGATTCCTGCTGAAAATTGCCAGAATCGGTCCATAATTTCATATACCTCCCATACAAAAGTACATATTCCCGGAAAATTAGTTTTTTGTTAATAACTTCCGTCAGAATACCGATATCTTCACAAAATTTTACAACTTAAAATCTTATGTCAATAGAATTCATTGAGAGAAAAAATTTTCTGGATGGGTCCATAATTGGACATTGCTCCCATACAAGGTCCTCTCCCGAAAATCACTTAAACGCGCATAACTCATTACTAAATTAAGATATCCATATAAAATTTGGTACAAGTATTGCTCATATGCACAGAAATATTACTGTGAATGTTTTTCCGATCGGTCTATAATTGGTCATATCTCCCATACTAGGTCCTGCCCCTAAAAGTACTTTAACCGTATTTAACTAATTGTATTATCAATTTGTGTAGAACAAAATTATATATATGTTTTTTTAGAAAATCCTTAAATCTTTCACACACATGCATACATGCACATTATTAAATATCGTTAAAGCATATTTTAGGGCGCTATAAAAATATAAAAGAAAATGTCAGTTCGAAAACATTTTAATATAATGATATATCTATACACGGAAAATATTCATGTCGAATTTTATCCGGATATTATCATTTAATAACGAATTAAGTTAGGTTAGGTTACGTGGGTTGCTCGCTAGCAAGCGAGTTCACTCGGAGGCCTAGTGGCCCATTGTGATACCCTTAGAATTACCATTCCCTAACGATGAGAGAATGGTTACCCTCCCTAATTTCGTTGACTACTTGGTTAGTTCGGTCTCCATGTAAACCAGCCGGTGCTTTTAATAAAACCGATCATGTTTATCAGTGACTTGTCTCTGAGACAGTGTGATCATGGAAAAGAGCTCTACCGATATAGAGTAGTCTGTGCTCTTGTAAGGCTGGACAGTTACATAGAAGGTGTTGTACCTATGTAGCTATGATTTGGGTAGCCCATACGTTCTGACATATGTCCAATCAAACAGTGCCTAGTAATTATACCAGTTAGAAGCCTAATCGAATTCTTATCAAGAGATAAGAGAGTCCCAGTCCTATCTGTTGTCAGAGTGGGCCAGAGCAGTCTCGATATTCTACAAGTGATGATATTTGACCACCTGAGTTCCGTCTCACTCAGAGCCCATTCATGTATCAGTATTGATAGGGTCGTCAGGGGAGCGTGAATATCCTTTTGCGCAATGGTTAAGTCCAGAGACGACCCTTTGGTTGCGCATTCATTAGATATTTCATTTCCCCGCAAGATCATCTCCTCCAGAAGTAACCATCTGTCCGTAGTCATTTTCCCATCGGGATGACTACGGTCTATAATGGCTACTTGCAGCTCAGGTGCTGATGTTAAGCTAGTTGATGGCTTCAACCGCTTACCCTCAGACACCTGCGTTTCACCTGACCTTTGCCGCTTTATACTAGGCCTGCTTGCTGGACCTTTGGTGACCGTCGCTGTACCTCGAGAAGAGGAAGATGCAGACAGTCCCTTGGCTGTTGTTCTAGCAGACTTTGTCATGCCGCATTGATCATCACCTCTCTTTGGTCCCAACGTGGCCTTCTTCGTTGAAGATGGCTGTACGTTAGGATTCTCCGAGACGGTGATCGTGTTCGGTCCAGTGCTGGCATGGGGCACAAGTTTAGATGTGGTCACATGCCTGCTCTGGTTTGGTATTTTATACCTCTACCACAGGCGCAGACCAGGATGCCGCTCAAAGTTACGGTTATGTTGCCTAGGTAACCCAAACCACAGTCCCGGACCGACATCAAAAAAGAAGGGGGGATTTGGTAGCCGCCCTAACTAAGGGAACAGACGCTACCAATTTGAGGTCGTGATCGCTAGGCGACCGAAGATGGTCATTGCCTCACAGCCGCTCTTAATATAGAGGACAGACGCTGTGAGGTATGGGGAGGGTAGTTCTTAGTTCACATCCTTAGGATGGCTTAAGCATCCGTGCCCGAAGACTCAAGGTGACTACCCGCAGCAGAAGACGAATTAAGTGGTATTGAGTGATTTTCAGAAGTAAACCTTGTATGGGAGCTAAGACAACTTATGGACCGATAAGCTCACAAAACATATTCAGGTCGTACTTTATCCCGATAGCTTTATTATTCAAAGAAATATATGCGTTTAAGTGATTTTCGTAAGTGGACCTTATATGGGAGACTATCCGGAAAAAATTTCGTAGATTTGTAACGACACGTTTCCGCTTTAGGCTGGGGTATACTCGCCGGTGCCAGGGGTCGGCACAAAAATTTATTTTTTTGCGGGTTTGTGAAAAGTATAGAGTGTACACAACCGAATTCAAAACACGTTATAAACTTTATTTTCTCTTAAATTAACTCTTAAGCGACTTTCTTTCTAGCAAATCGCTCTTCGCCACCGCAAATGTTTTGTTAGCGGTCTAACCACCGTACAAACGATTTGGATGCTTACCGACAGTGCATCAATAGGCAAGGGCACCGAAGCGGTATAACCACCAGACGCTCTTGCTTCTCGATAGCTCTGGGTGTAGGGCTACAAATATAATTAGGCAAGTACAACAAAGCGGTTTAACCACCAGATGTACCTGCTTCACAATATATCTCTGCTGTGCCACAGAGTATTGATTAGCTAGAACAATGAATCGGTATAACCATCATGCGATCTAGCTTTTCAATTATTCTGTATGTTGGGCTAGTGAAGATTATTAGGCAAGAACAACGAAGTGGTATAACCACCAGATATTCTTACTTCACAATCTTTAACCTCTTAAATCAAATCAATTGCAGTCGGTTTAACCACCGTACAATGATTTCGCTTATTGCCGACAGTGCTTAATAAGCAAGTACAACGAAGCGGTTTAACCACCAGAAGTACCTGTTTCTTAATGGCTCTGTGTTTAGGGCTAGTGAATATTGCCAGGCGGAAACAACGAAGCGGTCTGACCACCAGATATTCGTGCTTCACAATATTTCACTCATGGCGAAACTAATATGGTGAAGTCATTTCAACAGCTGATTGTTTTTTTTGTTCATGGAAATTTAGCCCGACGCTGTCAAACTCCATATATAACAAATTTAATGAATTCGCTGCAATCTATTCGCCTTGATTTCACTCTATAAGATTAATCAAATGCAGGCGGTCTAACCACCAAACAATGATTAGTCTTACCTAAGCGAAAGCTGGGCGCAGACTGCCTTTCTTGTGCAATGCAGTTCAGCTAATTTGTCCTGTAGTTCTTGGGGTACCTCTTCTAAACCTTCGATTTTCTCGAAAACGCTAAGCTTGTTTAAAAGTGTTGATGGTTCTTCTTCACTTACAAGGCTCTGTGATGTGGTGTTCTCGTAACTGTCATCTTTGCGGATGTTAGGGGTTGTACTAGTGGGTGTGTATGATGATGGAGATGTAGCTGGAGGTTGTGTTGGTAATGAAGGTGATGGTGATGATTTTGTTGATGAAGAAGGTGGTGATGAAGAAGAAAATGATGATGAAGAAGATGATGTTGAAGAAGATGATGGAGAAGAAGATGATGGAGAAGAAGATGATGTAGAAGAAGATGATGAAGAAGAAGATTTTGTTGATGATAACAGAGATGGCTTTTCTATTATTGGTTGGTTTGTTGAAGTTAATTTATCGGTATTTATAAGTGGCGATTGTTTGGGTGTAAAATATAAAATGTAGGTAGAATCTGATTTGGTTGAGCTCTTCGAGGATAGATTTATGGAAAACATATCTGGGAATGCAAATAAGCTGATGTAAGGGGTAGCACGTGACGTCTGTTCGGATGTAGTTTTAGACAATGTCGTCAAACACTCGAATTGGTTGCAAGTGTTGGTGGGAAGGGGTGATACTTCTATCCATGATGTATTAGATGATGGAG
>NW_023997253.1:0-24586 GCF_015586225.1 Lucilia sericata | reverse complement strand
ACAAGACTGAGCAAAACAATGAAAAGACAAAAAACAATGAAAATCTGTGATCACTTCTACTTCTTCTAAAAGTCGGTTTTTGAGTGAAAACATAAAAGTCCATTTTCTGGCTAAACTATAAGAGCTCGAGACAAAAACAATGAAATCTGTGATCACTTCTATTCCTACCAAAGTCGGTTTTTGAGTGAAAACATAAAAGTCCATTTTCTGGCTAAACTATAAGAGCTAGAGCAAAAAACAATGAAAATCTGATCATCTACTTAAAAGTATATTTCTACTAAAAGTTCGATTTTTTTGAGTGAAAACATAAAAGTCCATTTCTGGCTAAACTATAAGAGCTAGAGCAAAAACAATGAAAATCTGTGATCACTTCTACTTCCTACCAAAAGTCGGTTTTTTGAGTGAAAACATAAAAGTCCATTTTCTGGCTAAACTATAAGAGCTAGAGCAAAAACAATGAAAATCTGTGATCATTCTATTTCCACCAAAGTCGATTTTTGAGTGAAAACATAAAAGTCCTTTTCTGGCTAAACTAAAGAGCAGCAAAAACAATGAAAATCTGTGACACTTTTCTTTCCTCCTAAAATTCGGTTTTTTGAGTAAAAATATAAAGTCCATTTCTGGCTAAACTATAAGAGCTAGAGCAAAACAATGAAAATCTGTGATCACTTTACTTCCTACCAAAAGTCGATTTTCGGTGAAAACATAAAAGTCCATTTTCTGGCTAAACTATAAGAGCTAGAGCAAAAACAATGAAAATCTGTGATCATTTATTCCTACAAATAGTCGGTTTTTCAGTGAAAACATAAAAGTCCATTTTCTGGCTAAACTATAAGAGCTAGAGCAAAAACAATGAAAATCTGTGTCATTCTAGTTCCTACCAAAAGTCGTTTTTGAGTGAAAACATAAAAGTCCATTTTCTGGCTAAACTATAAGAGCTAGAGCAAAAACAATGAAAATCTGTGATCACTTTATTTCGATTTCATCATTTTTGAGTGAAAACATAAAGTCCATTTCTGGATTTTTTGAGTGAAAACATAAAAGTCCATTTTCTGGCTAAACTATAAGAGCTAGAGCAAAAACAATGAAAATCTGTGATCACTTTTTCCTACCAAAAGTCGGTTTTTGAGTGAAAACATAAAAGTCCATTTTCTGGCTAAACTATAAGAGCTAGAGCAAAAACAATGAAAATCTGTGATCACTATTTCCTACCAAAAGTCGGTTTTTGAGTGAAAACATAAAAGTCCATTTTCTGGCTAAACTATAAGAGCTAGAGCAAAAACAATGAAAATCTGTGATCATTTACTTCCTACCAAAAGTCGATTTTTTGAGTGAAAACATAAAAGTCCATTTTCTGGCTAAACTATAAGAGCTAGAGCAAAAACAATGAAAATCTGTGATCACTATTCCTACCAAAAGTCGTTTTTTGAGTGAAAACATAAAAGTCCATTTTCTGGCTAAACTATAAGAGCTAGAGCAAAAACAATGAAAATCTGTGATCATTTATTCCTACCAAAAGTCGTTTTTTTGAGTGAAAACATAAAAGTCCATTTTCTGGCTAAACTATAAGAGCTAGAGCAAAAACAATGAAAATCTGTGATCACTTTATTTCATCAAAATCGATTTTTTGAGTGAAAACATAAAAGTCCATTTTCTGGCTAAACTATAAGAGCTAGAGCAAAAACAATGAAAATCTGTGATCACTTTACCTACCAAAAGTCGTTTTTGAGTGAAAACATAAAAGTCCATTTTCTGGCTAAACTATAAGAGCTAGAGCAAAACAATGAAAATCTGTGATCACTTTATCCTACCAAAAGTCGGTTTTTTGAGTGAAAACATAAAAGTCCATTTTCTGGCTAAACTATAAGAGCTAGAGCAAAAACAATGAAAATCTGTGATCACTTCTATTCTACAAAAGTCGTTTTTTGAGTGAAAACATAAAAGTCCATTTTCTGGCTAAACTATAAGAGCTAGAGCAAAAACAATGAAAATCTGTGATCACTTTATTCCTACAAAAGTCGGTTTTTGAGTGAAAACATAAAAGTCCATTTTCTGGCTAAACTATAAGAGCTAGAGCAAAAACAATGAAAATCTGTGATCACTTTTCCTACCAAAAGTCGGTTTTTTGAGTGAAAACATAAAAGTCCATTTTCTGGCTAAACTATAAGAGCTAGAGCAAAAACAATGAAAATCTGTGATCACTTTTATTTCCTACCAAAAGTCGATTTTTGAGTGAAAACATAAAAGTCCATTTTCTGGCTAAACTATAAGAGCTAGAGCAAAACAATGAAAATCTGTGATCACTTTTATTTACTAAAAGTCGTTTTTTGAGTGAAAACATAAAAGTCCATTTTCTGGCTAAACTATAAGAGCTAGAGCAAAAACAATGAAAATCTGTGATCACTTTATTTCCTACAAAAGTCGATTTTTTGAGTGAAAACATAAAAGTCCATTTTCTGGCTAAACTATAAGAGCTAGAGCAAAAACAATGAAAATCTGTGATCACTTTTATTTCCTACCAAAAGTCGTTTTTTGAGTGAAAACATAAAAGTCCATTTTCTGGCTAAACTATAAGAGCTAGAGCAAAAACAATGAAAATCTGTGATCACTTCTATTTCCTACCAAAAGTCGTTTTTTGAGTGAAAACATAAAAGTCCATTTTCTGGCTAAACTATAAGAGCTAGAGCAAAAACAATGAAAATCTGTGATCACTTTATTTCCTACCAAAAGTCGATTTTTTGAGTGAAAACATAAAAGTCCATTTTCTGGCTAAACTATAAGAGCTAGAGCAAAAACAATGAAAATCTGTGATCACTTTTATTTCCTACCAAAAGTCGTTTTTTGAGTGAAAACATAAAAGTCCATTTTCTGGCTAAACTATAAGAGCTAGAGCAAAAACAATGAAAATCTGTGATCATTTATTTCCTACCAAAAGTCGATTTTTTGAGTGAAAACATAAAAGTCCATTTTCTGGCTAAACTATAAGAGCTAGAGCAAAAACAATGAAAATCTGTGATCATTTATTTCCTACAAAAGTCGTTTTTGAGTGAAAACATAAAAGTCCATTTTCTGGCTAAACTATAAGAGCTAGAGCAAAAACAATGAAAATCTGTGATCATTTTATTTCCTACAAAAGTCGGTTTTTGAGTGAAAACATAAAAGTCCATTTTCTGGCTAAACTATAAGAGCTAGAGCAAAAACAATGAAAATCTGTGATCACTTTTATTTCCTACAAAAGTCGTTTTTTGAGTGAAAACATAAAAGTCCATTTTCTGGCTAAACTATAAGAGCTAGAGCAAAAACAATGAAAATCTGTGATCACTTTTATTTCCTACCAAAAGTCGATTTTTTGAGTGAAAACATAAAAGTCCATTTTCTGGCTAAACTATAAGAGCTAGAGCAAAAACAATGAAAATCTGTGATCACTTTATTTCCTACCAAAAGTCGTTTTTGAGTGAAAACATAAAAGTCCATTTTCTGGCTAAACTATAAGAGCTAGAGCAAAAACAATGAAAATCTGTGATCACTTTATTTCCTACCAAAAGTCGTTTTTTGAGTGAAAACATAAAAGTCCATTTTCTGGCTAAACTATAAGAGCTAGAGCAAAAACAATGAAAATCTGTGATCACTTTTATTTCCCAAAAGTCGTTTTTTGAGTGAAAACATAAAAGTCCATTTTCTGGCTAAACTATAAGAGCTAGAGCAAAAACAATGAAAATCTGTGATCACTTTTATTTCCTACCAAAAGTCGATTTTTTGAGTGAAAACATAAAAGTCCATTTTCTGGCTAAACTATAAGAGCTAGAGCAAAAACAATGAAAATCTGTGATCACTTTTATTTCCTACCAAAAGTCGGTTTTTGAGTGAAAACATTACAAAGTCCATTTTCTGGCTAAACTATAAGAGCTAGAGCAAAAACAATGAAAATCTGTGATCATTTATTTCCCACCAAAAGTCGGTTTTTTTGAGTGAAAACATAAAAGTCCATTTTTCTGGCTAAACTATAAGAGCTAGAGCAAAAACATGAAATCTGTGATCACTTTATTTCCTACCAAAAGTCGATTTTTGAGTGAAAAAATAAAAGTCCATTTTCTGGCTAACTATAAGAGCTAGAGCAAAAACAATGAAAATCGTGTGATCACTTCTACTTCCTACCAAAAGTCGGTTTTTCAGTGAAAACATAAAAGTCCATTTTCTGGCTAATACTATAAGAGCTAGAGCAAAAACAATGAAAATCTGTGATCACTTCTACTTCCCTACTAAAAGTCGATTTTTTGAGTGAAAACATAAAAGTCCATTTTCTGGTAAACTATAAGAGCTAGAGCAAAACAATGAAATATCTGTGATCCCTTCTAGCTTCCTACCAAAAGTCGGTTTTTTGAGTGAAAACATAAAAGTCCATTTTCTGGCTAAACTATAAGAGCTAGAGCAAAAACAATGAAAATCTGTGATCACTTCTACTTCCCTACCAAAGTCGGTTTTTTGAGTGAAAACATAAAAGTCCATTTTCTGGCTAAACTATAAGAGCTAGAGCAAAAACAATGAAAATCTGTGATCATTCTATTTCCCTACCAAAAGTCGGTTTTTTGAGTGAAAACATAAAAGTCCATTTTCTGGCTAAACTATAAGAGCTAGAGCAAAAACAATGAAAATCTGTGATCATTCTATTTCCTACCAAAAGTCGGTTTTTTGAGTGAAAACATAAAAGTCCATTTTCTGGCTAAACTATAAAGAGCTAGAGCAAAACAATGAAAATCTGTGATCACTTTATTTCCTACCAAAAGTCCGATTTTTTGAGTGAAAACATAAAAGTCCATTTTCTGGCTAACTATAAGAGCTAGAGCAAAAACAATGAAAATCTGTGATCACTTCTATTCCTACCAAAAGTCGGTTTTTGCAGTGAAAACATAAAAGTCCATTTTCTGGCTAAACTATAAGAGCTAGAGCAAAAAACAATGAAAATCTGTGATCACTTCTACTTCCTACCAAGTTGCTTTGAGTGAAAACATAAAAGTCATTTTCTGGCTAAACTATAAAGAGCTAGAGCAAAAACAATGAAAATCTGTGATCATTCTACTTCCCACCTAAATCGTCGGTTTTTGTGAGTGAAAAACATAAAAGTCCATTTTCTGGCTAAACTATAAGAGCTAGAGCAAAAACAATGAAAATCTGTGATCATTCTACTTCCCTACCAAAGTCGGTTTTTTGAGTGAGAAACATAAAAAGTCCATTTTCTGGCTAAACTATAAGCGCTAGAGCAAAACAATGAAATCTGTGATCATTCTATTTCCACCAAAAGTCGGTTTTTTTGAGTGAAAACATAAAAGTCCATTTTCTGGCTAAACTATAAGAGCTAGAGCAAAAAACAATGAAAATCTGTGATCACTTCTATTTCCTACTCAAAAGTCGATTTTTTGAGTGAAAACATAAAAGTCCATTTTCTGGCTAAACTATAAGAGCTAGAGCAAAAACAATGAAAATCTGTGATCATTCTACTTCCTACCAATAGTCGGTTTTTTCAGTGAAAACATAAAAGTCCATTTTCTGGCTAAACTATAAGAGCTAGAGCAAAAAACAATGAAAATCTGTGATCCACTTCTACTTTCCTACCAAAAGTCGGTTTTTTTGAGTGAAAACATAAAAGTCCATTTTCTGGCTAAACTATAAGAGGCTAGAGCCAAAAACAATGAAAATCTGTGATCAATTCTATTTCCACCAAAAGTCGAGTTTTTGAGTGAAAACATAAAAGTCCATTTTCTGGCTAAACTATAAGAGCTAGAGCAAAAACAACTGAAAATCTGTGATCACTTCTATTTCCTACCAAAAGTCGGTTTTTTTGAGTGAAACATAAAAGTCCATTTTCTGGCTAAACTATAAGAGCTAGAGCAAAAACAACGAAAATCTGTGATCACTTCTACTGTCCTACCAAAAGTCTGATTTTTGAGTGAAAACATAAAAGTCCATTTTCTGGCTAAACTATAAGAGCTAGAGCAAAACAAGAAATCTGTGATCACTTTTATTCCTACCAAAAGTCGATTTTTTGAGTGAAAACATAAAAGTCCATTTTCTGGCTAAACTATAGAGCTAGAGCAAAAACATGAAAATCTGTGATCACTTTTATTTCCTACCAAAAGTCATTTTTTGAGTGAAAACATAAAAGTCCAGTTTCTGGCTAAACTATAAGGCTAGAGCAAAAACAATGAAAATCTGTGATCACGTCTACTTCCTACCAATAAAGTCGATTTTTTCGTGAAATACTAAAGTCCATTTTCTGCTAAACTATACGAGCTAGAGCAAAAACATGAAAATCTGTGATCACTTCTACTTCCTACCAAAGTCGATTTTTGAGTGAAAACATAAAAGTCCATTTTCTGGCTAAACTATAAGAGCTAGAGCAAAAACAATGAAAATCTGTGATCACTTTTATATTCCTACCAAAAGTCGGATTTTTTAAGTGAAAAAATA
The DNA here is from genome assembly GCF_015586225.1 of Lucilia sericata. Classification (NCBI taxonomy): domain Eukaryota; kingdom Metazoa; phylum Arthropoda; class Insecta; order Diptera; family Calliphoridae; genus Lucilia; species Lucilia sericata. The sequence continues at coordinate 18,121 of NW_023997253.1, read as the reverse complement.
AAAGTCCAATTTTCTGGCTAAACTTATAAGAGCTAGAGCAAAAACAATGAAATCTGTGATCATTCTATTTCCCGCCAAAAGTCGGTTTTTGAGTGAAACATAAAAGTCCATTTCTGGCTAAACTATAAGAGCTAGAGCAAAAACAATGAAATCTGTGATCACTTTATTTCCTACCAAAAGTCGCTTTTTTTGAGTGAAACATAAAAGTCCATTTTCTGCTAACTTAAGAGCTAGAGCAAAAACATGAAAAATCTGTGATCACTTCTATTTCCTACCAAAAGTCGGTTTTTTGAGTGGAAAACATAAAAGTCCATTTTCTGGCTAAACTATAAGAGCTAGAGCAAAAACAATGAAATCTGTGATCACTTTATTTCCTACCAAAATGTCGGTTTTTGAGTGAAAACATAAAAGTCCATTTCTGGCTAAACTATAAGACCTAGAGACAAAAACAACTGAAATCTGTGATCACCTCTATTTCCTACCAAAAGTCAATGTTTTCCGAGTGAGAACATAAAAGTCCATTTCTGGCTAAACTATAAGAGCTAGAGCAAAAACAACTGAAATCTTGTGATCACTTCTACTTTCCTACCGAAAAGTACCGATTTTTTGCCAGTGTAAACATAAAAGTCCATTTTCTGGCTAAACTATAAGACCGCTAGAGGCAAAAACAATGAAAATCTGCTGATCACTTCTACTCCTACTCAATAGTCAGGTTTTTTGCAGTGAAAACATAAAAGTCCAAGTTTCTGGCTAAACTATAAGTAGCTGAGGCAAAAAACAATGAAAATCTGTGATCACTTCTACTTCCTACCAAAGTCGAGGTTTTTGAGTGAAAACATAAAAGTCCATTTTCTGGCTAAACTATAAGAGCTTAGAGCAAAACAATGAAAATCTGTGATCATTCTATTTCCTACCAAAGGCGGTTTTTGAAGTTGAAAACATAAAAGTCCATTTTCTGGCTAAACTATAAGAGCTAGAGCAAAAACAATGAAATCTGTGATCATTTCTATTTCCCACCAAAAGTCGGTTTTTTGAGTGAAAACATAAAAGTCCTATTTTCTGGCTAAACTATAAGAGCTAGAGCAAAAACAATGAAAATCTGTGATCACATTTATTTCCTACCAAAAGTCGGTTTTTCGAGTGAAAACATAAAAGTCCATTTTCTGGCTAAACTATAAGAGCTAGAGCAAAAACAAGTGAAAATCTGTGATCACTTCTACTTTCCTACCAAAAGTCGATTTTTTGAGTGAAAACATAAAAGTCCATTTTCTGGCTAAACTATAAGAGCTTAGAGCAAAAACAATGAAAATCTGTGATCATTCTACTTCCTACCAATAGTCGGTTTTTCAGGTGAAACATAAAAGTCCATTTTCTGGCTAAACTATAAGAGCTAGAGCAAAAACAATGAAAATCTGTGATCACTTTCTATTTCCTACCAAAAGTCGGTTTTTTGAGTGAAACATAAAAGTCCATTTTCTGGCTAAACTATAAGAGCTAGAGCAAAAACAACGAAAATCTGTGATCACTTTACTTCCTACCAAAGTCGTTTTTTCAGTGAAAACATAAAAGTCCATTTTCTGGCTAAACTATAAGAGCTAGAGCAAAAACAATGAAATCTGTGATCACTTCTACTTCCTACCAAAAGTCGATTTTCGAGTGAAAACATAAAAGTCCATTTTCTGGCTAAACTATAAGAGCTAGAGCAAAAACAATGAAAATCTGTGATCACTTCTACTTCCTACCAAATCGGATTTTTTCAGTGAAAACATAAAAGTCCATTTTCTGGCTAAACTATAAGAGCTAGAGCAAAAACAATGAAAATCTGTGATCACTTCTACTTCCTACCAAAAGTCGATTTTGAGTGAACACATAAAGTCCATTTTCTGGCTAAACTATAAGAAGCTAGAGCAAAAACAATGAAAATCTGTGATCATTCTACTTCCTACCAATAGTCGGGTTTTTCAGTGAAAACATAAAAGTCCATTTTCTGGCTAAACTATAAGAGCTAGAGCAAAAACCAATGAAAATCTGTGATCACTTCTACTTCCTACCTAAAAGTCGATTTTTGAGTGAAAACATAAAAGTCCATTTTCTGGGCTAAACTATAAGAGCTAGAGCAAAAACAATGAAAATCTGTGATCACTTCTACTTCCCTACCAAAAGTCGGATTTTTGAGTGAAAACATAAAAGTCCATGTTCTGGCTAAACTATAAGAGCTAGAGCAAAACAATGAAAATCTGTGATCACTTTTATTTCCTACCAAAAGTCGATTTTTGAGTGAAAACATAAAAGTCCATTTTCTGGCTAAACTATAAGAGCTAGAGCAAAAACAATGAAAATTCTGTGATCACTTCTACTTCCTAACCAAAGTCGATTTGTTGAGTGAAAACATAAAGTCCATTTTCTGGCTAACTATAAGAGCTAGAGCAAAAACAATGAAAATCTGTGATCACTTCTACTTCCTACCAAAAGTCGATTTTTTGAGTGAAAACATAAAAGTCCATTTTCTGGCTAAACTATAAGAGCTAGAGCAAAAACAATGAAAATCTGTGATCACTTTTATTTCCTACCAAAAGTCGATTTTTTGAGTGAAAACATAAAAGTCCATTTTCTGGCTAAACTATAAGAGCTAGAGCAAAAACAATGAAAATCTGTGATCACTTTTACTTCCTACCAAAAGTCGGGTTTTTGCAGTGAAAACATAAAAGTCCATTTTCTGGCTAAACTATAAGAGCTAGAGCAAAAACAATGAAAATCTGTGATCACTTCTACTTCCTACCAAAAGTCGATTTTTTCAGTGAAAACATAAAAGTCCATTTTCTGGCTAAACTATAAGAGCTAGAGCAAAAACAATGAAAATCTGTGATCACTTTACTTCCTACCAAAAGTCGATTTTTGCAGTGAAAACATAAAAGTCCATTTTCTGGCTAAACTATAAGAGCTAGAGCAAAAACAATGAAAATCTGTGATCACTTCTACTTCCTACCAAAGTCGGATTTTTTGAGTGAAAACATAAAAGTCCATTTTCTGGCTAAACTATAAGAGCTATGAGCAAAAACAATGAAAATCTGTGATCACTTCTATTTCCTACCAAAGTCGATTTTTGCAGTGAAAACATAAAAGTCCATTTTCTGGCTAAACTATAAGAGCTAGAGCAAAAACAATGAAAATCTGTGATCATTTTATTTCCTACCAAAAGTCGATTTTTTTGAGTGAAAACATAAAGTCCATTTTCTGGCTAAACTATAAGAGCTAGAGCAAAAACAATGAAAATCTGTGATCACTTCTACTTTCCTACCAAAAGTCGATTTTTTGAGTGAAAACATAAAAGTCCATTTTCTGGCTAAAACTATAAGAGCTAGAGCAAAAACAATGAAAATCTGTGATCACTTCTTATTTCCTACCAAAAGTCGATTTTTTAGTGAAAACATAAAAGTCCATTTTCTGGCTAAACTATAAGAGCTAGAGCAAAACAATGAAAATCTGTGATCACTTCTACTTTCCTACCAAAAGTCGTTTTTTGAGTGAAAACATAAAAGTCCATTTTCTGGCTAAACTATAAGAGCTAGAGCAAAAACAATGAAAATCTGTGATCACTTTTATTTCCTACCAAAAGTCGATTTTTTGAGTGAAAACATAAAAGTCCATTTTCTGGCTAAACTATAAGAGCTAGAGCAAAAACAATGAAAATCTGTGATCACTTTTATTTCCTACCAAAAGTCGATTTTTTGAGTGAAAACATAAAAGTCCATTTTCTGGCTAACTATAAGAGCTAGAGCAAAAACAATGAAAATCTGTGATCACTTTATTTCCTACCAAAAGTCGATTTTTGAGTGAAAACATAAAAGTCCATTTTCTGGCTAAACTATAAGAGCTAGAGCAAAACAATGAAAATCTGTGATCACTTTTATTTCCTACAAAAGTCGATTTTTTGAGTGAAAACATAAAAGTCCATTTTCTGGCTAAACTATAAGAGCTAGAGCAAAACAATGAAAATCTGTGATCACTTCTATTCCTACCAAAAGTCGATTTTTTGAGTGAAAACATAAAAGTCCATTTTCTGGCTAAACTATAAGAGCTGAGCAAAAACAATAAAATCTGTGATCATTCTACTTCCTACCAATAGTCGGTTTATTCAGTGAAAACATAAAAGTCCATTTTCTGGCTAAACTATAAGAGCTAGAGCAAAAACAATGAAAATCTGTGATCACTTTTATTTCCTACCAAAAGTCGATTTTTTCAGTGAAAACATAAAAGTCCTTTTTCTGGCTAAACTATAAGAGCTAGAGCAAAAACAATGAAATCTGTGATCATTCTACTTCCTACCAATAGTCGGTTTTTTCAGTGAAAACATAAAGGTCCATTTTCTGGCTAAACTATAAGAGCTAGAGCAAAAACAATGAAAATCTGTGATCACTTCTATTCCTACCAAAAGTCGATTTTTTCAGTGAAAACATAAAAGTCCTTTTTCTGGCTAAACTATAAGAGCTAGAGCAAAAACAATGAAAATCTGTGATCATTCTACTTCCTACCAATAGTCGGTTTTTTTCAGTGAAAACATAAGGTCCATTTTCTGGCTAAACTATAAGAGCTAGAGCAAAAAACAATGAAAATCTGTGATCACTTCTACTTCCTACCAAAAGTCGATATTTTCGGTGAAAAACATAAAAGTCCATTTTCCTGGCTAAACTATAAGAGCTAGAGCAAAAACAGTGAAAATATGTGATCACTTCTACTTCCTACCAAAGTCGGGTTTTCCAGTGAAACATAAAAGTCCATTTCTGGCTAAACTATAAGAGCTAGTTTATCACTTCTACTTCCTACCAAAGTCGGGTTTTCCAGTGAAACATAAAAGTCCATTTTCTGGCTTAAACTATAAGAGCTAGAGAAAAAACAATGAAAATCTGTGATCACTTTTCTTTCTACTAAAATTCGGTTTTTGAACGAAAACATAAAAGTCCATTTTCTCTGGCTAAACTATAAGAGCTAGAAGCAAAAACAATGAAAATCTGTGATCACTTCTACTTCCTACCAAAGTCGGATTTTTTGAGTGAAAACATAAAGTCCATTTTCTGGCTAAACTATAAGAGCTAGAGCAAAAACAATGAAAATCTGTGATCACTTTTACTTCCTACCAAAAGTCGATTTTTGAGTGAAAACATAAAAGTCCATTTTTCTGGCTAAACTATAAGAGCTAGAGCAAAAACAATGAAAATCTGTGATCACTTCTACTTTCCCACCAAAGTCGATTTTTGAGTGAAAAGCATAAAAGTCCATTTTCTGGCTAAACTATAAGAGCTAGAGCAAAAACAATGAAAATCTGTGATCACTTTTATTTCCTACCAAAAGTCGATTTTTTGAGTGAAAACATAAAAGTCCATTTTCTGGCTAAACTATAAGAGCTAGAGCAAAAACAGTGAAAATCTGTGATCACTTCTACTTCCTACCAAAAGTCGATTTTTTGAGTGAAAACATAAAGGTCCATTTTCTGGCTAAACTATAAGCGCTAGAGCAAAAACAATGAAAATCTGTGATCACTTCTACTTCCTACCAAAAGTCGATTTTTTGAGTGGAAAACATAAAAGTCCATTTTCTGGCTAAACTATAAGAGCTAGAGCAAAAACAATGAAAATCTGTGATCACTTTTATTTCCTACCAAAAGTCGATTTTTGAGTGAAAACATAAAAGTCCATTTCTGGCTAACTATAAGAGCTAGAGCAAAAACAGTGAAAATCTGTGATCACTTTTATTTCCTACCAAAAGTCGATTTTTGAGTGAAACATAAAGTCCATTTTCTGGCTAAACTATAAGAGCTAGAGCAAAAACAATGAAAATCTGTGATCACTTCTATTCCTACCAAAAGTCGATTTTTTGAGTGAAAACATAAAGTCCATTTTCTGGCTAAACTATAAGAGCTAGAGCAAAAACAATGAAAATCTGTGATCACTTTCTACTTCCTACCAAAGTCGATTTTTCGAGTGAAAACATAAAAGTCCATTTTCTGGCTAAACTATAAGAGCTAGAGCAAAAACAGTGAAAATCTGTGATCACTTCTACTTTCCTACCAAAAGTCGATTTTTCAGTGAAAACATAAAAGTCCTTTTTCTGGCTAAACTATAAGAGCTAGAGCAAAAACAATGAAAATCTGTGATCACTTCTACTTCCTACCAATAGTCGGTTTTTTCAGTGAAAACATAAAGGTCCATTTTCTGGCTAAACTATAAGAGCTAGAGCAAAAACAATGAAAATCTGTGATCACTTCTACTTCCTACCAAAAGTCGATATTTTCGAGTGAAAACATAAAAGTCCATTTTCTGGCTAAACTATAAGAGCTAGAGCAAAAACAGTGAAAATCTGTGATCACTTCTACTTCCTACCAAAAGTCGGGTTTTCCAGTGAAAACATAAAAGTCCATTTTCTGGCTAAACTATAAGAGCTAGAGCAAAAACAATGAAAATCTGTGATCACTTCTACTTCCTACCAAAAGTCGATTTTTTCAGTGAAAACATAAAAGTCCATTTTCTGGCTAAACTATAAGAGCTAGAGCAAAAACAATGAAAATCTGTAATCACTTTTATTTCCTACCAAAAGTCGATTTTTTGAGTGAAAACATAAAAGTCCATTTTCTGGCTAAACTATAAGAGCTAGAGCAAAAACAATGAAAATCTGTGATCATTCTACTTCCTACCAATAGTCGGTTTTTTCAGTGAAAACATAAAAGTCCATTTTCTGGCTAAACTATAAGAGCTAAAGCAAAAACAACGAAAATCTGTGATCACTTCTACTTCCTACCAAAAGTCGGGTTTTCCAGTGAAAACATAAAAGTCCATTTTCTGGCTAAACTATAAGAGCTAGAGAAAAAACAATGAAAATCTGTGATCACTTTTCTTTCCTACTAAAATTCGGTTTTTTGAACGAAAACATAAAAGTCCATTTTCTGGCTAAACTATAAGAGCTAGAGCAAAACAATGAAAATCTGTGATCACTTCTACTCCCTACCAATAGTCGGATTTTTCAGTGAAAACATAAAAGTCCATTTTCTGGCTAAACTATAAGAGCTAGACCAAAAACAATGAAAATCTGTGATCACTTCTACTGCCTACCAAAAGTCGGGGTTTCCAGTGAAAACATAAAAGTCCATTTTCTGGCTAAACTATAAGAGCTAGAGCAAAAACAATGAAAATCTGTGATCATTCTACTTCCCACCAAAAGTCGGTTTTTTGAGTGAAAACATAAAAGTCCATTTTCTGGCTAAACTATAAGAGCTAGAGCAAAAACAATGAAAATCTGTGATCACTTTTATTTCCTACCAAAAGTCGATTTTTGAGTGAAAACATAAAAGTCCATTTTCTGGCTAAACTATAAGAGCTAGAGCAAAAACAGTGAAAATCTGTGATCACTTCTACTTCCTACCAAAAGTCGATTTTTTGAGTGAAAACATAAAGGTCCATTTTCTGGCTAAACTATAAGAGCTAGAGCAAAAACAATGAAAATCTGTGATCACTTCTACTTCCTACCAAAAGTCGACTTTTTGAGTGGAAACATAAAAGTCCATTTTCTGGCTAAACTATAAGAGCTAGAGCAAAAACAATGAAAATCTGTGATCACTTTTATTTCCTACCAAAAGTCGATTTTTTGAGTGAAAACATAAAAGTCCATTTTCTGGCTAAACTATAAGAGCTAGAGCAAAAACAGTGAAAATCTGTGATCACTTCTACTTCCTACCAATAGTCGGTTTATTCAGTGAAAACATAAAAGTCCATTTTCTGGCTAAACTATAAGAGCTAGAGCAAAAACAATGAAAATCTGTGATCATTCTATTTCCCTACCAAAAGTCGGTTTTTTCAGTGAAAACATAAAAGTCCATTTTCTGGCTAAACTATAAGAGCTAGAGCAAAAACAATGAAAATCTGTGATCACTTTTATTTCCTACCAAAAGTCGATTTTTTGAGTGAAAACATAAAAGTCCATTTTCTGGCTAAACTATAAGAGCTAAAGCAAAAACAACGAAAATCTGTGATCACTTCTACTTCCTACCAAAAGTCGATTTTTGAGTGAAAACATAAAAGTCCATTTTCTGGCTAAACTATAAGAGCTAGAGCAAAAACAATGAAAATCTGTGATCACTTCTACTTCCTACCAAAAGTCGATATTTTCGGTGAAAACATAAAAGTCCATTTTCTGGCTAAACTATAAGAGCTAGAGCAAAAACAGTGAAAATCTGTGATCACTTCTATTTCCTACCAAAAGTCGATTTTTTCAGTGAAAACATAAAAGTCCATTTTCTGGCTAAACTATAAGAGCTAGAGCAAAAACAATGAAAATCTGTGATCATTCTACTTCCTACCAATAGTCGGTTTTTTCAGTGAAAACATAAAGGTCCATTTTCTGGCTAAACTATAAGAGCTAGAGCAAAAACAATGAAAATCTGTGATCACTTTTATTTCCTACCAAAGTCGATTTTTTAGTGAAAAACATAAAAGTCCATTTTCTGGCTAAACTATAAGAGCTAAAGCAAAAAACAACGAAAATCTGTGATCACTTCTATTCCTACCAAAAGTCGATTTTTGAGTGAAAACCATAAAAGTCCATTTTCTGGCTAAACTATAAGAGCTAGAGAAAAAACAATGAAAATCTGTGATCATTCTACTTCCTACCAATAGTCGGTTTTTTAGTGAAAACATAAAAGTCCATTTTCTGGCTAAACTATAAGAGCTAGAGCAAAAACAATGAAAATCTGTGATCACTTTTATTTCCTACCAATAGTCGGGTTTTCCAGTGAAAACATAAAAGTCCATTTTCTGGCTAAACTATAAGAGCTAAAGCAAAAACAACGAAAATCTGTGATCACTTCTACTTCCTACCAAAAGTCGGGTTTTCCAGTGAAAACATAAAAGTCCATTTTCTGGCCTAAACTATAAGAGCTAGAGAAAAACAATGAAAATCTGTGATCATTCTACTTCCTACCATAGTCGGTTTTTTCAGTGAAAACATAAAAGTCCATTTTCTGGCTAAACTATAAGAACTAAAGCAAAAACAACGAAAATCTGTTGATCACTTCTACTTCCTACCAAAAGTCGGGTTTTTCCAGTGAAAACATAAAAGTCATTTTCTGGCTAAACTATAAGAGCTAGAGAAAAAACAATGAAAATCTGTGATCACTTTTATTTCCTACCAAAAGTCGATTTTTGAGTGAAAACATAAAAGTCCATTTTCTGGCTAAACTATAAGAGCTAGAGCAAAAAAAGTGAAAATCTGTGATCACTTCTACTTCCTACCAAAAGTCGATTTTTTGAGTGAAAACATAAAAGTCCATTTTCTGGCTAAACTATAAGAGCTAGAGCAAAAACAATGAAAATCTGTGATCATTCCACTTCCTACCAATAGTCGGTTTTTTCAGTGAAAACATAAAAGTCCATTATCTGGCTAAACTATAAAAGCTAGAGCAAAAACAATGAAAATCTGTGATCACTTTTATTTCCTACCAAAAGTCGATTTTTGAGTGAAAACATAAAAGTCCATTTTCTGGCTAAACTATAAGAGCTAAAGCAAAAACAACGAAAATCTGTGATCACTTCTACTTCCTACCAAAAGTCGGGTTTTCCAGTGAAAACATAAAGTCTATTTTCTGGCTAAACTATAAGAGCTAGAGCAAAAACAACGAAAATCTGTGATCACTTCTACTTCCTACCAAAAGTCGGTTTTTTCAGTGAAAACATAAAGGTCCATTTCTGGCTAAACTATAAGAGCTAGAGCAAAAACAATGAAAATCTGTGCTCACTTCTACTTCCTACCAAAAGTCGATATTTTCGGTGAAAACATAAAAGTCCATTTTCTGGCTAAACTATAAGAGCTAGAGCAAAAACAGTGAAAATCTGTGATCACTTCTACCTCCTACCAAAAGTCGGTTTTTCCAGTGAAAACATAAAAGTCCATTTTCAGGCTAAACTATAAGAGCTAGAGCAAAAACAATGAAAATCTGTGATCATTCTACTTCCCACCAAAAGTCGATTTTTTGAGTGAAAACATAAAAGTCCATTTTCTGGATAAACTATAAGAGCTATAGCAAAAACAATGAAAATCTGTGATCACTTTTATTTCCTACCAAAAGTCGATTTTTTGAGTGAAAACATAAAAGTCCATTTTCTGGCTAAACTATAAGAGCTAGAGCAAAAACAGTGAAAATCTGTGATCACTTCTACTTCCTACCAAAAGTCGATTTTTGAGTGAAAACATAAAAGTCCATTTTCTGGCTAAACTATAACGCTTGTATTTATAAAAAAATCTTATTTTGCTTTTAATGCACTCAATAGTTAAAGCACACTTTAGCCTTAAAAACCATAATAAAATTGTGATATTCATAAACAAATAATAAACGTATATTAACTATTGTGCTGATTTATGTTTAAGTTGGCAGCACTGTACAATATGGCTGTCATTTTATGTGGTAGTGTTGCGTACAATTAGGATAAAATATTCGTTGATTCGGTTTTTTTAATTTCATATTTTTGTTTATAATAGATTTTTGACAATAAAAACAAACTTTTAAGAAAAATATATATATATATATATGGCTTTAATAAATGCCTATTTAGTTCAGATGTATAAATATAACATATAATTTCTAATTATTATTAAAAGTATCCGAATAACGGATATTTTGCGACAAAATATACATCACTATGACACATTTTCTCATTTTTACTTATTTTCCTTGTAATTTTTGATAAATTTTTGCAAATATTGATAAATTTCTTTGATATTTGACTAATTTTAATGCCGGCGAATATATTTTGCATTAGTATAACTCTAATCAATATAATTTACATGGTTAATTACTTTATGGCATTATATTTAACCAACAAACTTTGAAAAAGCCAAATCAAATGATTTTGTCCATCATTTGGTTGACAGACGGGCATTTCCAAATTGCCTAAAAATAGTGCTGGACAATTGGAATATTGTCAAATATTCATGCATTAATCCAATAATGCCTAGATTTGAGTTTTTTCCTCAAATATAATCGTTTAAAAATTTTCTGGGATTTTATTTACAAATTTGTAAACGTTAAAATTAGAATTTTTAGATTTTATTTTAAAAGAACCATAATTAGTTTTCGCAATCAACCTAAAATTACCGGAAAAATCTTTATCTGAGAAAAAAATTGTTAAAAATCAACTTATTGTTGGCTTAAAGAAGGGTCGAGCCTACAATAAAATTCTTCTAATTGTCAATGGTTTATTGAAGGTGTTTTAAGCTATTTCACGTTTATAAATACGATTTTTCTGAATTTTGCTTAAAATTGTTTAATAAACCTAAAATAAGTTTTTATAAATACAGCCGTAAGAGTATAGCAAAAACAATGAAAATCTGTGATCACTTTTATTTCCTACCAAAAGTCGATTTTTTGAGTGAAAACATAAAAGTCCATTTTCTGGCTAAACTATAAGAGCTAGAGCAAAAACAACGAAAATCTTTGATCACTTCTACTTCCTACCAAAAGTCGGTTTTTTCAGTGAAGACATAAAAGTCCATTTTCTGGCTAAACTATAAGAAAATCTGTGATCACTTCTACTTCCTACCAAAAGTCGATTTTTCAGTGAAAACATAAAAGTCTATTTTCTGGCTAAACTATAAGAGCTAGAGCAAAAACAATGAAAGTCTGTGATCACTTTATTTCCTACCAAAAGTCGATTTTTGAGTGAAAACTTAAAAGTCCATTTTCTGGCTAAACTATAAGAGCTAGAGCAAAAACAATGAAAATCTGTGATCACTTCTACTTTCTACCAAAAGTCGGTTTTTTCAGTGAAAATATAAAAGTCCATTTTCCGGCTAAACTATAAGAGCTAGAGAAAAAACAATGAAAATCTGTGATCACTTCTACTTCCTACCCGAAGTCGGTTTTTTGAGTGAAAACATAAAAGTCTATTTCTGGCTAAACTATAAGAGCTAGAGCAAAAGTAAAGAAAATCTGTGATCACTTCTACTTCCTACCAAAAGTCGGTTTTTTCAGTGAAAACATAAAAGTCCATTTTCTGGCTAAACTATAAGAGCTAGAGCAAAAAAACAATGAAAATCTGTGATCACTTCTACTTCCTACCAAAAGTCGGTTTTTTCAGTGAAAATATAAAAGTCCATTTTCTGGCTAAACTATAAGAGATAGAGCAAAAACAATGAAAATCTGTGATCACTTTTCTTTCCTACTAAAATTCGGTTTTTTGGGTGAAAACATAAAAGTCCATTCTCTGAGTGCAAACATAAAAGTCCATTTTCTGGCTAAACTATAAGAGCTAGAGCAAAAACAATGAAAATCTGTGATCACATCTACTTCTCACCCAAAAGTCGGTTTTTTCAGTGAAAACATAAAAGTCCATTTTCTGGCTAAACTATAAGAGCTAGAGCAAAAACAGTGAAAATCTGTGATCACTTCTACTTCCTACCAAAAGTCGATTTTTTGAGTGAAAACATAAAAGTCCATTTTCTGGCTAAACTATAAGAGCTAGAGCAAAAGTAAAGAAAATCTGTGATCACTTCTACTTCCTACCAAAAGTCGGTTTTTTCAGTGAAAACATAAAAGTCCATTTTCTGGCTAAACTATAAGAGCTAGAGCAAAAACAATGAAAATCTGTGATCGCATCTACTTCTCACCCAAAAGTCGGTTTTTTCAGTGAACACATAAAAGTCCATTTTCTGGCTAAACTATAAGAGCTAGAGCAAAAACAATGAAAATCTGTGATCACTTCTACTTCCTACCAAAAGTCGATTTTTTGAGTGAAAACATAAAAGTCCATTTCTGGCTAAACTATAAGAGCTAGAGCAAAAACAATGAAAATCTGTGATCACTTCTACTTTCTACCAAAAGTCGGTTTTTTCAGTGAACACATAAAAGTCCATTTTCTGGCTAAACTATAAGAGCTAGAGCAAAAACAATGAAAATCTGTGATCCCATCTACTTCTCACCCAAAAGTCGGTTTTTTCAGTGAAAACATAAAAGTCCATTTTCTGGCTAAACTATAAGAGCTAGAGCAAAAACAATGAAAATCTGTGATCACTTCTACTTCCTACCAAAAGTCGATTTTTTTGAGTGAAAACATAAAAGTCCATTTTCTGACTAAACTATAAGAGCTAAAGCAAAAACAATGAAAATCTGTGATCACTTTTCTTTCCTACTAAAATTCGTTTTTTTGAGTGAAAACATAAAAGTCCATTCTCTGAGTGCAAACATAAAAGTCCATTTTCTGGCTAAACTATAAGAGCTAGAGTAAAAGTAAAGAAAATCTGTGATCACTTCTACTTCCTACCAAAAGTCAATTTTTTGAGTGAAAACATAAAAGTCCATTTTCTGGCAAAACTATAAGAGCTAGAGCAAAAACAATGAAAATCTGTGATCACTTCTACTTCCTACCAAAATTGAGATTTTCCAGTGAAAACATAAAAGTCTATTTTCTGGCTAAACTATAAGAGCTAGAGCAAAAACAATGCAAATCTGTGATCACTTCTACTTCCTACCAAAAGTCGATTTTTTGAGTGAAAACATAAAAGTCCATTTTCTGGCTAAACTATAGAGCTAGAGCAAAAGTAAAGAAAATCTGTGATCACTTCTACTTCCTACCAAAAGTCGGTTTTTCAGTGAAAACATAAAAGTCCATTTTCAGGCTAAACTATAAGAGCTAGAGCAAAAACAATGAAAATCTGTGATCACTTCTACTTCCTACCAAAAGTCGGTTTTTCAGTGAAAAATTAGGGATGCCAAACGGGACTGGATTTTACAAATCCCGGGATTCGGGATTTTGAAAATTGCAATCCCGGGATCCCGGGATATTTCGGGATCCCGGGATTTTCGGGATCCCGGGATTTTTCGGTATTTCGGGATTTTACGGGATTTCGGGATTACATGAATTTAATTATTTTATATATGAAAATCTTTAAATCATCATATTTGTAAAGAAAATTGTTTAATTTTGTGGAAATTTAACAGACAGAAGATATATTTAAATTAAAACAATCCAATTAATTCCAATTTTTAAATAAAAACTTTCAGAATTGCATAATTTCTGAAACTTTTTAAATACATACTTACTTCCTAAATAAAAATTAATATCAAGTTCCGAAATTAGACATAAGCTCTTTTTAAAACCTCATACTGTTCCATGTGAACTAATAATTATAACAGATACCAATTCAATTATTCGAACATCAATTTAGAACCTATTCTTTGAAAAATATTTGGAATTTTACTCAAAATACATATTAGTTTTGGAACATATTATAATATTCGTAGTATTAATTTAAAATTTTAGGTGCATTCAGAACAAGGTAATTTACCTTTACCGGTATCATTCAGATTTGTAGAAAGTTAGAAATGTAAAATCCTCTAGTATTGAAAAATAAAGTTTGTATTCGACTGTGCCGAAATTAAATACCCACCATCAAAATATTGTAATGTATTGATATTAATATCAGCATCAATGTGATTTTTCAGAGGAGGTCCAATTAGGTTTTTTTGTGTCAATTTTGGTCCAAATTTGCAGCCCAAATAGAATGAGTCTTCTAACTCGTGTTTTCAGCTTACAGACACAGAATGTGTATACTTTTTGGGTCGGTCTACGACCAACATTGCAATGTGCTAACAAGTAAAAAGTTATAGTTGGGCGAAGCCTACCATATAATACCCTACACCAGTTATAAAAATAAAATGTGATTTATTGTTCATAATAAAGCATCTAAGTTGAATTGTACCTTGCCTCAGATATAATTTAGCTATTTTTGTTGAATAAAATTGTGTACATTTACATAAGTCATATTTCGAAGGGGGCTTTGCATAGGGGCTAGGGTCAAATGAGGCCGCATCATCAAAAAATACATCAGGGTCATGAAGGCTAGTATAGAACTTGGTTTTGCAGCTTTTTGTCGAGTTACGAGTATATTGAACATAATTATGAACTTAAAAACCCTATTTGGGGGGTTCAGTTGTATGGGGGCTAGGTCAAATATTGGACCGATGTTATCCATTTCAATAGGATCCGTCTCTAGTACAATAGAAGATCATGCAAAATTTCATTGAATTATCTTCAAAATTGCTGTAGTTTGATTACAAGGTTTACACGGACGGACGGACATAGCTAAATCGACTCATAAAATTAATTCTGAGCCGATTGGTATACTTTAAGGTATAGGACCAATATTATTGTGTGTAACAAACATCAGCACAAACCCAATATACCCTCCCCACTAAAGTGATGTAAGGTATAAAAACGAAGTGAATAAATAAATTTATATGTGCTATGTGTATGGACTCATACCACTTTAAAAAATAAAAGGTTCAAATATGTATAAAATTAGCTCTGCGAATTTGTTTTGCATGAGTCAAAAATAAAAGAGAATCGTAATTTTCAAATTAATGAAAATTATGGCTCAAAAGAAGAAAATAAAAAACAGTTTTTTGAAACAAATCCTAATCCCGAAAAAATCCCGGGATTTATTTTCCAAATCCCGGGATTCGGGATTTGCCAATCCGAAAAATCCCGGGATTTCGGGATCGGGATTTCGGGATTGGCATCCCTAGTGAAATATAAAAGTCCATTTTCTGGCTAAACTATAACAGATAGAGCAAATTATGAAAATCTGTGATCACTTTTCTTTCCTACTAAAATTCGGTTTTTTGAGTGAAAACATAAAAGTCCATTCTCTATAAGAGCTAGAGCAAAAACAATGAAAATCTGTGATCACATCTACTTCTACCAAAAGTCGGTTTTTTCAGTGAAAACATAAAAGTCCATTTTCTGGCTAAACTATAAGAGCTAGAGCAAAAACAATGAAAATCTGTGATCACTTCTACTTCTACCAAAAGTCGGTTTTTTCAGTGAAAACATAAAAGTCCATTTTCTGGCTAAACTATAAGAGCTAGAGCAAAAACAATGAAAATCTGTGATCATCTACTTCTACCAAAAGTCGGTTTTTTCAGTGAAAACATAAAAGTCCATTTTCTGGCTAAACTATAAGAGCTAGAGCAAAACAATGAAATCTGTGATCACATCTACTTCTCACAAAAGTCGGTTTTTTCAGTGAAAACATAAAAGTCCATTTTCTGGCTAAACTATAAGAGCTGAGCAAAAACAATGAAAATCTGTGATCACTTCTACTTCCTACCAAAAGTCGGTTTTTTCAGTGAAAACATAAAAGTCCATTTTCTGGCTAAACTATAAGAGCTAGAGCAAAAACAATGAAAATCTGTGATCACTTCTACTTCCACCAAAAGTCGGTTTTTTCAGTGAAAACATAAAAGTCCATTTTCTGGCTAAACTATAAGAGCTAGAGCAAAAACAATGAAAATCTGTGATCACTTCTACTTCCACCAAAAGTCGGTTTTTTCAGTGAAAACATAAAAGTCCATTTTCTGGCTAAACTATAAGAGCTAGAGCAAAAACAATGAAAATCTGTGATCACTTCTACTTCCTACAAAGTCGGTTTTTTCAGTGAAAACATAAAAGTCCATTTTCTGGCTAAACTATAAGAGCTAGAGCAAAAACAATGAAAATCTGTGATCACTTTACTTCCTACCAAAAGTCGGTTTTTCAGTGAAAACATAAAAGTCCATTTTCTGGCTAAACTAAAGAGCTAGAGCAAAAACAATGAAAATCTGTGATCACTTTCTTTCCTACTAAAAGTCGGTTTTTTGAGTGAAAACATAAAAGTCCATTTTCTGGCACTATAAGAGCTAGAGCAAAAACAATGAAAATCTGTGATCACTTCTACTTCCTACCAAAAGTCGGTTTTTTCAGTGAAAACATAAAAGTCCATTTTCTGGCTAAACTATAAGAGCTAGAGCAAAAACAATGAAAATCTGTGATCACTTCTACTTCCTACTAAAAGTCGGTTTTTTCAGTGAAAACATAAAAGTCCATTTTCTGGCTAAACTATAAGAGCTAGAGCAAAAACAATGAAAATCTGTGATCATCTACTTCCTACCAAAAGTCGTTTTTTAGTGAAAACATAAAAGTCCATTTTCTGGCTAAACTATAAGAGCTAGAGCAAAAAAAAATCTGATCCTACTAAAAGTCGGTTTTTTCAGTGAAAACATAAAAGTCCATTTTCTGGCTAAACTATAAGAGCTAGAGCAAAAACAATGAAAATCTGTGATCATTCTTTCCTACTAAAAGTCGGTTTTTTCAGTGAAAACATAAAAGTCCATTTTCTGGCTAAACTATAAGAGCTAGAGCAAAAACAATGAAATCTGTGATCATCTACTTCTACCAAAAGTCGTTTTTTCAGTGAAAACATAAAAGTCCATTTTCTGGCTAAACTATAAGAGCTAGAGCAAAACAATGAAATCTGTGATCACATCTACTTCTACAAAAGTCGGTTTTTTCAGTGAAAACATAAAAGTCCATTTTCTGGCTAAACTATAAGAGCTAGAGCAAAACAATGAAAATCTGTGATCACTTCTACTTCCTACCAAAAGTCGGTTTTTTCAGTGAAAACAAAAGTCCATTTTCTGGCTAAACTATAAGAGCTAGAGCAAAAACAATGAAAATCTGTGATCACTTCTACTTCCACAAAAGTCGGTTTTTTCAGTGAAAACATAAAAGTCCATTTTCTGGCTAAACTATAAGAGCTAGAGCAAAAACAATGAAAATCTGTGATCACTACTTCCACAAAAGTCGTTTTTTCAGTGAAAACATAAAAGTCCATTTTCTGGCTAAACTATAAGAGCTAGAGCAAAAACAATGAAAATCTGTGATCATTTCTACTTCCTACCAAAAGTCGGTTTTTTCAGTGAAAACATAAAAGTCCATTTTCTGGCTAAACTATAAGAGCTAGAGCAAAAACAATGAAAATCTGTGATCACTTTATATTCCTACCAAAAGTCGTTTTTTCAGTGAAAACATAAAAGTCCATTTTCTGGCTAAACTATAAGAGCTAGAGCAAAAACAATGAAAATCTGTGATCACTTCTACTTCCTACAAAAGTCGGTTTTTTCAGTGAAAACATAAAAGTCCATTTTCTGGCTAAACTATAAGAGCTAGAGCAAAAACAATGAAAATCTGTGATCACTTCTACTTCCTACAAAAGTCGTTTTTTCAGTGAAAACATAAAAGTCCATTTTCTGGCTAAACTATAA
>NW_023997252.1:0-24553 GCF_015586225.1 Lucilia sericata | reverse complement strand
GTTGGAAAAAATGTCTTTGAAAGTAATCAGTTTTGATTTAAACACACCACAGCATACTCACTTAATCTACAGTTATAAATTTACAGGAATTATGAAAAAATTTATACTTATTTTTTTTCTGTTTTTTTTCTCTGTAAACATACTTTGGTTAAGTACGTAAAGAATAAAAGGGAAATGAAAGAAAACCAGAAGCCATATTGTCAATTTGTTGGAAGTTGCATAAAAGAAATAAATATGAAAAAATTTTATTTAAAATTTTATAATATGTAAAGGGAGGAAATGTTTAGGTTTTAATAAAGGAAATTAGGATGACTTTTTTAAAAATTTCAGATTTTTTTTTATAACAAGAAGAGATAATCATATTCATAAATCTATGTATGTATATGTAGTTTAGTCAATATTATATTCCATAGTCTAGCCTATAGGCTAGTCTATCGTGTAATCTATAGGCTAGTCTACAGTCTAGTCTATAGGATAGTCTACAACTAGTCTATAGGCAAGTCTACATCTAGTGTACAGTCTAGTCTATAGTCTAGTCTACAGTCTAGTCTATGTCTAGTCTACAGTCTAGTCTATAGCTAGTCTATAGTCTAGTCATAGTCTAGTCTATAGTCTAGTCTATAGTCTAGTCTATAGTCTAGTCTATAGTCTAGTCTATAGTCTAGTCTATAGTCTAGTCTATAGTCTAGTCTATAGTCTAGTCTATAGTCTAGTCTATAGTCTAGTCTATAGTCTAGTCTATAGTCTAGTCTATAGTCTAGTCTATAGTCTAGTCTATAGTCTAGTCTATAGTCTAGTCTATAGTAGAGTCTATAGTCTAGTCTATAGTCTAGTCTATAGTCTAGTCTATAGTCTAGTCTATAGTAGTCTATAGTCTAGTCTATAGTCTAGTCTATAGTCTAGTCTATAGTCTAGTCTATAGTCTAGTCTATAGTCTAGTCTATAGTCTAGTATAGTCTAGTCTATAGTCTAGTCTATAGTCTAGTCTATAGTCTAGTCTATAGTCTAGTTATAGTCTAGTCTATAGTCTAGTCTATAGTCTAGTCTATAGTCTAGTCTATAGTCTAGTCTATAGTCTAGTCTATAGTCTAGTCTATAGTCTAGTCTATAGTCTAGTCTATAGTCTAGTCTATAGTCTAGTCTATAGTCTAGTCTATAGTCTAGTCTATAGTCTAGTCTATAGTCTAGTCTATAGAGTCTATGTCTAGTCTATAGTCTAGTCTAGTCTATTCTATAGTCTAGTCTATAGTCTAGTCTATAGTCTAGTCTATAGTCTAGTCTATAGTCTAGTCTATAGTCTAGTCTATAGTCTAGTCTATAGTCTAGTCTTAGTCTAGTCTAGTCTAGTCTAGTCTAGTTCTAGTCTAGTCTATAGTAGTCTATAGTCTAGTCTATAGTCTAGTCTATAGTCTAGTCTATAGTCTAGTCTATAGTCTAGTCTATAGTCTAGTCTATAGTCTAGTCTATAGTCTAGTCTATAGTCTAGTCTATAGTCTAGTCTATAGTCTAGTCTATAGTCTAGTCTATAGTCTAGTCTATAGTCTAGTCTCTAGTCTAGTCTATAGTCTAGTCTAGTCTAGTCTCTATAGTCTAGTCTAGTCTAGTCTATTGTCTAGTCTATGTCTAGTCTATTGTCTAGTCTATGTCTAGTCTATAGTCTAGTCTATAGTCTAGTCTATAGTCTAGTCTATAGTCTAGTCTATAGTCTAGTAGTCTAGTCTATAGTCTAGTCTATAGTCTAGTCTATAGTCAAGTCTATAGTCTAGTCTATAGTCTAGTCTATAGTCTAGTCTATAGTCTAGTCTATAGTCAAGTCTATAGTCTAGTCTATAGTCTAGTCTATAGTCTAGTCTATAGTCTAGTCTATAGTCTAGTCTATAGTCTAGTCTATAGTCTAGTCTATAGTCTAGTCTATAGTCTAGTCTATAGTCTAGTCTATAGTCTAGTCTATAGTCTAGTCTATAGTCTAGTCTATAGTCTAGTCTATAGTCTAGTCTATAGTCTAGTCTATAGTCTAGTCTATAGTCTAGTCTATAGTCTAGTCTATAGTCTAGTCTATAGTCTAGTCTATAGTCTAGTCTATAGTCTAGTCTATAGTCTAGTCTATAGTCTAGTCTATAGTCTAGTCTATAGTCTAGTCTATAGTCTAGTCTATAGTCTAGTCTATAGTCTAGTCTATAGTCTAGTCTATAGTCTAGTCTATAGTCTAGTCTATAGTCTAGTCTATAGTCTAGTCTATAGTCTAGTCTATAGTCTAGTCTATAGTCTAGTCTATAGTCTAGTCTATAGTCTAGTCTAGTCTAGTCTATAGTCTAGTCTATAGTCTAGTCTATAGTCTAGTCTATAGTCTAGTCTATAGTCTAGTCTATAGTCTAGTCTATAGTCTAGTCTATAGTCTAGTCTACAGTCTAGTCTAGACTAGACTATAGACTATAGTCTAGTCTGTAGTCTAGTCTATAGTCTAGTCTATAGT
This sequence comes from Lucilia sericata, assembly GCF_015586225.1. Taxonomy (NCBI): domain Eukaryota; kingdom Metazoa; phylum Arthropoda; class Insecta; order Diptera; family Calliphoridae; genus Lucilia; species Lucilia sericata. Next base: position 22,080 of record NW_023997252.1, on the reverse strand, counting down.
CTAGTCTATAGTCTAGTCCATATTCTAGTCTATAGTCTAGTCTATAGCCTAGTCTATAGTCTAGTCTATAGTCTAGTCTATAGTCTAGTCTATAGTCTAGTCTATAGTCTAGTCTATAGTCTAGTCTATAGTCTAGTCTATTGTCTAGTCTATAGACTAGTCTATAGTCTAGTCTATAGTCTAGTCTAGTCTAGTCTAGTCTAGTCTATAGTCTAGTCTATAGTCTAGTCTATAGTCTAGTCTATAGTCTAGTCTATAGTCTAGTCTATAGTCTAGTCTATAGTCTAGTCTAGTCTATAGTCTAGTCTATAGTCTACTATATAATCTAGTTATTATCTCTTCTATAGTCTAGTCTACAGTCTAGTCAATAGTAGATTTTTCTATCTAGTTTTCTTGCTGTTTCTTCATTTACAGTTTTCCCTATGATTTTTGCAAATTACCATAAGCAGTTCGGCAACATTGGCCTCTTAGAAATCTATCAAAGTGTAAACAGTGTTTTTGCTAGTGTAAACTCTACTCGAAAGTATTACGAAACTTGTTTTATAAAAAATATATATAATTTTCTTATACTTCTAAGTAAAGTTCACAACATGACAGCCAGGAAATGAACAGCTTCCAGTAGAACAATTTTTTAAGTTTCTATTTCTTTGCACTACAGAATTTTTTAAAGGAAAAGTTTGTTTTGTATTTAAAATTCTTAAAAAGTGTGTTATAAATTTGAAAGTTTAAATTACGAGAAAAGTTTTGAAACCTTTTTCAAAGTAGTAGTCATATATTAGAGGAGAAAGTAAGAAGAAAAGCCGTCAAAATTGCAATAAGATTAATTGTAAAAGAAAAACGAGACTTTTCATTTGCAGTAGTAATTATTTATGTCAAAGTATGCTTAAAGTTTAATTTAAGTTAAAGAAATGTTTTTAAAAATTATCGCCTAATTTTATACTTACGTTTTAAGGGCAATAACAGCTTTTCCGCGTAGTGCTTCAGAGAAGCCTAAAAGAGAAAAATAAAAATAATATTTTTATTAATTTATATCAAAATTTATTTCAAGAAAAATCCAATTATTATAAAATATCTTTAAAATAGTTATTAACCCATAAAGGAGTCTATTCTATTAGTTTATTAAGCAAAACTTTTCTCTAGTTTATAACACAAATACATTAAAGCAAATAAATATCTTTTAATATTCTTTTTACATTTTCCTGTTCGCATAAAATTTTATTTCCTTTGAGAATTCATATTTATTTCATTCATTTTATTGTTAACTTCCAAACTCCCAACTAACAGACTCCCACACCCCCAATAGCTAGGCTTTTGTTTTCATAACAAAACATTTGCCCCCAAAAGTATACTACTACCTACACTTTATTTTCGGCTGTTGTTTATTTTTATTTTATACATAAAACGTGCTTATAAGAATTCTAATTTGTAGGTTTTCATGAAGATAATAAAATTAATTTCTAACAAAGAATAGTAATTTAAATATTTTCTTCGTGGCAAATAAATAAAATATTAATAGTCATAGCAATGACTTCAATATTTAGTAGTTAGTTTTTAGCTTTATTGGAAAAATTCCTATTTATTGGTTTCTGAACACAGGCATATTTTATGAATTCTAGAAACAATATAAATTTGATTAATAAGTGTGGTCTCTTAATTAAACTAAAATAAGTTTTCAAAAATATGTAGCGTTATGTTGCGTATCTTGGAATTTATGCGGTTTATTGTCTTACATACTTCATTCAGGGTTTGTATTTATAGATATTGTTGATGGTTTTTTAAGGACGAGAAAATTATTTAAATTAAAACAAAATATTCTAAATAGTTCTGTTCTAGTTCTGTTCTAGTTTCTGTTCCGTTCTAGTTCTGTTCTAGTTCTGTTCCAGTTCTGTTCTAGTTCTGTTCCAGTTCTGTTCTAGTCTGTTCTAGTTCTGTTCTAGTTCCGTTTAGTTCTGTTCTAGTTCTGTTCTAGTTCTGTTCTAGTTCTGTTCTAGTTCTGTTCTAGTTCTGTTCTAGTTCTGTTCTAGTTCTGTTCTAGTTCTGTTCTAGTCTGTTCTAGTTCTGTTCTAGTTTTTTTTTAGTTCTAGTTCGTTCTAGTTCTGTTCTAGTTCTGTTCTAGTTCCGTTCTAGTTCTGTTTCTAGTTCTGTTCTAGTTCTGTTCTAGTTCTGTTCTAGTTCTGTTCTAGTTCTGTTCTAGTTCTGTTCTAGTTCTGTTCTAGTTCTGTTCTAGTTCTGTTCTAGTTCTGTTCTAGTCTGTTCTAGTTCTGTTCTAGTTCTGTTCTAGTTCTGTTCTAGTTCTGTTCTAGTTCTGTTCTAGTTCTGTTCTAGTTCTGTTCTAGTTGTTCTGTTCTGTCTAGTTCTGTTCTAGTTCTGTTCTGTTCTGTTCTAGTTCTGTTCTAGTTCTGTTCTAGTTCAAACTATTTTAAATAGTTCAATTCTAGTTCAGTTTTTGTTCTAATTAAGTTCTAGTTCAGTTCTAGTTCTGTTCTAGTTCAGTTCTAGTTCTGTTCTAGTTCTGTTCTAGTTCTGTTCTAGTTCTGTTCTAGTTCTGTTCTAGTTCTGTTCTAGTTCTGTTCTAGTTCTGTTCTAGTTCTGTTCTAGTTCTGTTCTAGTTCTGTTCTAGTTCTGTTCTAGTTCTGTTTAGTTCTGTTCTAGTTCTGTTCTAGTTCTGTTCTAGTTCTGTTCTAGTTCTGTTCTAGTTCTGTTCTAGTTCTGTTCTAGTTCTGTTCTAGTTTTTCTAGTTCTGTTCTAGTTCTGTTCTAGTTCTGTTCTAGTTCTGTTCTAGTTCTGTTCTAGTTCTGTTCTAGTTCTGTTCTAGTTCTGTTCTAGTTCTGTTCTAGTTCTGTTCTAGTTCTGTTCTAGTTCTGTTCTAGTTCTGTTCTAGTTCTGTTCTAGTTCCGTTCTAGTTCTGTTCTAGTTCTGTTCTAGTTCTGTTCTAGTTCTGTTCTAGTTCTGTTCTAGTTCTGTTCTAGCTCTGTTCTAGTTCTGTTCTAGTTCTGTTCTAGTTCTGTTCTAGTTCTGTTCTAGTTCTGTTCTAGTTCTGTTCTAGTTCTGTTCTAGTTCTGTTCTAGTTCTGTTCTAGTTCTGTTCTAGTTCTGTTCTAGTTCTGTTCTAGTTCTGTTCTAGTTCCGTTCTAGTTCTGTTCTAGTTCTGTTCTAGTTCTGTTCTGTTCTGTTCTAGTTCTGTTCTAGTTCTGTTCTAGTTCAAACTATTTTAAATAGTTCAATTCTAGTTCAGTTTTTGTTCTAATTAGTTCTAGTTCAGTTCTAGTTCTGTTCTAGTTCAGTTCTAGTTTGTTCTAGTTCTGTTCTAGTTCTGTTCTAGTTCTGTTCTAGTTCTGTTCTAGTTCTGTTCTAGTTCTGTTCTAGTTCTGTTCTAGTTCTGTTCAGTTCTGTTCTAGTTCGTTCTAGTTTCTGTTCTAGTTCTGTTCTAGTTCTGTTCTAGTTCTGTTTCTAGTTCTGTTCTAGTTCTGTTCTAGTTCTGTTCTAGTTCTGTTCTAGTTCTGTTCTAGTTCTGTTCTAGCTAGTTCTGTTCTAGGTTCTGTTTCTAGTTCTGTTCTAGTTCTGTCTAGTTCTAGGTTTTCTGTTCTTAGTTCTGTTCTAGTTCTGTTCTAGTTCTGTTCTAGTTCTGTTCTAGTTCTGTTCTAGTTCGGACTGTTCTAGTTCTGTTCTAGTTCTGTTTCTAGTTTCTGTTCTAGTTCTGTTTCTAGTTCTCTGTTCTAGTTCTGTTTCTAGTTCTGTTCTAGTTTCTGTTCTGTTCTAGTTCTGTTCTAGTTCTGTTCTAGTTCTGTTCTAGTTCTGTTTCTTAGTTCTTTTCTAGTTCTTGTCTAGTTCTGTTTCTAGTTCTGTTCTAGTTCCTGTTCTAGTTGTTCTAGTTCTGTTCTAGTTTCTATTCTAGTTCTATTCTAGTCTTGTTCTAGTTTCTGTTCTAGTTCTGTTTCTAGTTCTGTTCTAAGTTCTGTTCTAGTTCTGTTCTACTTCTGTACTAGTTCTGTTCTAGTTTGTTCTAGTTCGTTCTAGTTCTGTTCTAGTTCTGTTCTAGTTGTTCTAGTTCTGTTCTAGTTTATTCTAGTTCTGTTCTAGTTCTGTTCTAGTTCTGTTCTAGTTCTGTTCTAGTTCTGTTCTAGTTCTGTTCTAGTTCTGTTCTATTCTGTTCTAGTTCTGTTCTAGTTCTGTTCTAGTTCTGTTCTAGTTCTGTTCTAGTTGTTCTAGTTCTGTTAGTTCTGTTCTAGTTCTGTTCTAGTTCTGTTCTAGTTCTGTTCTAGTTCTGTTCTAGTTCTGTTTAGTTCTGTTCTAGTTCTGTTCTAGTTCTGTTCTAGTTCTGTTCTAGTTCTGTTCTAGTTCTGTTCTAGTTCTGTTCTAGTTGTTCTAGTTCTGTTCTAGTTCTGTTCTAGTTCTGTTCTAGTTCTGTTCTAGTTCTGTTCTAGTTCTGTTCTAGTTTCTAGTTCTGTTCTAGTTCTGTTCTAGTTCTGTTCTAGTTCTGTTCTAGTTCTGTTCTAGTTCTGTTCTAGTTCTGTTCTAGTTCTGTTTAGTCTGTTCTAGTTCTGTTCTAGTTCTGTTCTAGTTCTGTTCTAGTTATGTTCTAGTTCTGTTCTAGTTCTGTTCTAGTTGTTCTAGTTCTGTTCTAGTCTGTTCTAGTTCTGTTCTAGTTCTGTTCTAGTTCTGTTCTAGTTCTGTTCTAGTTCTGTTCTAGTTCTGTTCTAGTTCTGTTCTAGTTTAGTTGTTCTAGTTCTGTTCTAGTTCTGTTCTAGTTCTGTTCTAGTTCTGTTCTAGTTCTAGTTCTGTTCTAGTTCTGTTCTAGTTCTGTTCTAGTTCTGTTCTAGTTCTGTTCTGTCTAGTTCTGTTCTAGTTCTGTTCTAGCTGTTTTTCAGTTCTGTTCTAGTTTTGTTCTAGTTCTGTTCTAGTTCTGTCAGTTCTGTTCTAGCACGTGCTAGTTTGTTCTAGTTCTATTTTAGTCTGTTCTAATCCAGTTCCATCTCTATTCTAGTTCTGTTCTATTTATTAACTAGATTTTAATCCTGTTTATTTAACTTTTTATAAAATATGTTGATAATTTCTATCTTTCATCTTTAAATCGATTTTCTATTTATAATAATCCATTTATTACTTTTTTTCGTTTCATGTTTAATATATTTTATTAATTACTTGCCATTAACTTTGTAAATAAATTTTAATTTTTAATCGTTATTAGTTGCACATATTTAAAATTGTCTTGCTAAAACGATTCAATGCCTTTTTTAATGGCTCTCGACAGCTTTTAAATGTAAAAGAAAGAAAAAAACAGAAACAAACATGTATGGATTTGCTAGTGCATGCACATTAAACTGCATTTACTCTCTGTTAGAAATAACGGTTATTATAATAATGTACTCCACGATGGTAAACTCGTAAATTATTGTTCTCGGCAAATGTTTTTGCTGTTGTTTGTTATTGGTTTTAGCTATTGTTTGTGAGACTCGTTAGTTAATGTTGTTGCTGGTAGATGTTTTGTTGTTGTTCTTGTAGCTGATCATAGACTTTGTCAACATAATGTTATGCATGGTTGCATTTTATGTTATGTTGAAGTTTTTTTTGAAATTGTATATTTAAAGTTTCGTTTTAATAAACAACTGCAGAGAGGGGAAGGGGCAAATGAAAAAGAAACATTAACAAAGTATACGTGTGTTTAACCATGTGTGTTGTAGTAGGTGGTGGGTGATACCAGTAACCTTAGAGCCAAATGTGTACATAATTATAGAGTTACCATTATGCAGATGCATTGTATTGTTTTCTTTTTTTTTTGTTTTTGTTGTTGTTTTATAATATTTGTTCGTCTGTCTGTTAGTATGTTTGGAAAGATTTAGTTACCAACAGTACTTTTTGTTGTTGTATTTTATATGTATGTATATTGTTCCTGGAGGATTGTTGGTAACTCGAGTTTATGTTAGTTTTTTGTTTGATTTTGCTCAAACTAAACATATTTAGTGAGGGTGAACTGTGTGCATTAGAAAAATTAAATTTTTATGAATTCTTTAGTAAATTTAGTACTTTTTTTATAAAAAGCAGTAAATTTTTATAAAATTTTGATGGGGGTGTAATAGATTAATTTTGTGATTATGAAAACAATAATTTCATGCATTTTCAAAATAGTAGTAAAAATACTACTTTTTTTTTAAAGTAATAAAATTAAAAATTTTTCATATAGGAAGTAAATAGTCTGGAAAATCCAAAATAACAATAGCAGATTTTCTTAAAATTTTCTCAAAACGATACTAATTTCTACTACTTTTTTAGTAAAACGTAAAATTTTTGCTAAATTCTTTAAGAAATTACTTAAAAAGCTTAGTTTGATTATAAAAATACATATTTTATTGATATTAAAAAAGTAGTAGAAATACTACTTTTTGCAAAAAGTAATAAAATAAAAAAATTTTTATACAGAATGTAATTATCTTAAAAAATTACGGTTAAAAGAAAAAAAAAAATTCTAAAAATTGTTCCAAAAAATAACTAATTTCTACTACTAGAAAAGTAGTGTTTTTAGCTAAATTCTTTATTAAATTAAATAAAAATGTTAATATGATTTTAAAAATTTATACTTTAGTGATATTAAAAATAGTAGTAAAAATACTACTCTTTCAAAAAGTAATAAAATTTGAAATTTTTACGTAGAATATTATTTTCCTTTTAATTTAGTTTAAAAATACAAGTTTTTGTCTTAAGATTTTCTCAAAAGAGTACTAATTTCTACTACTTTTTTTTAGCTAAAAGTAGTATTTTTGATTAAATACTTTATTAAATGTATTCGAAATGTTTGTTTGTTTATAAAAAATTATATTTAAGTGAAAATAAAAATAGTAGTAGAAATACTACTTTTTTAAAAAGTAATAAAATTTCCAATTTTTACCTACAATATTCTTTTCCTCCCAATTAAGTTTAAAAATACAAGTTTTTGTCTTAAGATTTTCTCAAAAAAGTACTTATTTTTACTACTTTTTTAGTAAAAAATAGTATTTTTTGACTAAATTCATTAAGAAATTACTTAAACAGGCTTGTTTGATTATAAAAATGTATATTTTAGTGATATTAAAAATAGTAGTAGAAATAGTACTTTTTCTTAAAGTATTAAATTTAGCTTTTTTTCAAAAAGCTTACTCATTTTCAATTTAGTTTAAAGAATACCACATTTTCTCGTAATTTTTTCAAAAAAGTACTAATTTCTACTACTGTTTTAGTGAAAAGTAGTATTTTTGGCTAAATTCTTTTTTAAATTGATTAAAAATGTTTGTGGGATCATAAAAAAGTATATTTTGGTGATATTAAAAATAGTAGTAGAAATACTACTTTTTTCAAGAAGTAATAAAATTTGCATTTTTTCTAAATGAATATTATTCTCCTTTCAATTTAGGTTTAAAATGCAAGTTTTCTTTTAAAATTTTCTCAAAAAAGTACTAGTTTCTACTACTTTTTTAGCGAAAGGTAGTATATTTTGCTAAATTCTTTATTAAATGTATTCTAAACGTTTCTTTGATTACAAAAATGTATGTTTTAGTTATATAAAAAATAGTAGTAAAAAATACTACTTTTTTAAAAATTTACTACTTTTTCACCTAAAATAAGATTTGCAGCTAAGCTTAAGTTAGAGAAAATAAAACTTTGTTGAAATGTTAAAAATAATTGACAATTTTTTTCAAAATACAACAAATTTGCTCCACTGTTATTCGAATTGCAACTGCATTGTTTAGTGAGGGTGGTTAAATAACTGTATTGGTTGTTAGGTTAAATAAAATGGGAAAAAATACTAAGATTTTTTTTTAATTTAACAGTATTTTTTGAAATGACATATTTGATATGTTCACCAACTATGCAAATTTTTTTTTTGCTGCACACACACTGAAGAGATTTGCCAAATGCAATTACAATACCAGTATCATATTCCCTAGAGAGTAGAGTATCAAACAATTATTAGATTTATATAGCAAATAGTAAAAAAAGTTAAATTTTCTTTCAAAATTTTTAGAAAAAATTTATAAATTTTGTTAAATTTTTTGTAAAGGATTTATTCAAAATATCAGGTGAAGCTTAAATATGCAAATTTTATGGTTTTTAAAAATAGTAGTAGAAATACTACTTTTTTTGAATGACATAAAAATTGTAAATTTTGTCTTGAATTTGCTTTTACTTGAAATGTGTACTATAAATACGAAAAGTTTTACCGAAATTTGCAAATAGTAGTAAATTTTTTTAGCAAAAAGTAGTAATTTTTTTAGTATAAAGTAGCAAATTTTTAGCAAAATGTAGTAAAATTTTTAAAATTTCTCTTGAAAATGTTCTCCAATTGTGTTTGTGCTCATAAAAATACTATTTTGAACCATTTTAAAAATAGTAGTAGAAATGCTACTTTTATCAAAATTTTTAAAATTCAAATTTTTCTTAAGGATTCATATTTATTTATGTTAATAATTTACAATTTTGTTTAAAAAATTTCTTAAAAAGCACTAAATTTCTATAGAAATTTTTGCAAAAAGTAGTAAATTACTACTTTTTTAAAAAGTTTAAAATTTAGTAGTTTTCTAGGCCAATTTAGATTGCTCTCTAAATTTATATTAAAAAATATATTTTTTACATAAAATTTTTATAAAGTACTAAATTATTTAGTACTTTTTTTTCAAAAAATTTTAACATTAAAAAAAACGTTAAAAAAATTGAAAAAAGTTGTTCAATTATTAGAAAATTTTTAAATGTATAAAATTTATTCATATTAAAAATAGTAGTAGAAATACTACTTTTATAAAATTTACTACTTCTTTTTATAAAAAAAAGCCTTTTACCAATAAGTTCCCTTTAAATAGTAAATCTCTTACTTCTTATTGTAATCTCTTCCAGTTTTTTTGATTTTTAACGTTTTGTAATTGTCCTTCACTTTTAGTACAATGACTTTGAGGGTCTTTAACTACTTATCACACAATAAGTAAGTGACTGCATGAATATCTAAGTAGTTTGTGTAAATCTATTCATGCCAGCACTAGTACTCATATAATATACTTTTTCCCACATTAGTTTTTTTTATCGAATTTCCTATACATGTCTCCTGGCTTTTTAAAACTACTATTCAACCGAGAAATTAGAACACTTTACTAAGATTAGCAACCAACCAGGCAACCAACCCCTCATTATGTATTCGTATTATTTTGTTAGTTAAACAAATATGTAGAAATTTATTAAATGTCTGATGATTTATCTACATTTTGAAGGGGGCGTTACAAAACATATGTCCCTGAAGAGAGTAAATTATGTGCTATTGAAGTAATTACTAGCTATAAGGGTATTATTTCAATGTAATTTTGCTATGACAATAACATTTCTCTTTAACGAGCTACGCACCTGTTTGTACATAAATGTAATTAAAGTACAAATGTTTTAAACGTAAATGACAGCAAGTAATACACAATATTGATGTGAAATCATATTAAATATATCGATTTCTCAAAAAAGTGACAGTGACAAGAATAACTGTTAAATTAGAATGCTACAACTAAACATATTTTGTACGAAAATTGCATCATTCGTAAGCAAAATAGACTGGTTTGGACTAGGAACTCCTCTAGACTCTAGCCTATACTCTAGCTTATAGCCTGGCCTATAGTCTAGACTATGTTTTAGTTTAAAGCCTAGTCCACAGTATTGCCTAGTCTATAGTCTAATCTATAGTCTAGTCTATAATCTAGTCAAGTATATAGTCTAGTCTATAGTCTAGTCTATAGTCTAGTCTATAGTCTAGTCTATAGTCTAGTCTATAGTCTAGTCTATAGTCTAGTCTATAGTCTAGTCTATAGTCTAGTCTATAGTCTAGTCTATAGTCTAGTCTTAGTCTAGTCTATAGTCTAGTCTATAGTCTAGTCTATAGTCTAGTCTATAGTCTAGTCTATAGTCTAGTCTATAGTCTAGTCTATAGTCTAGTCTATAGTCTAGTCTATAGTCTAATCTATAGTCTAGTCTATAGTCTAGTCTATAGTCTAGTCTATAGTCTAGTCTATAGTCTAGTCTATAGTCTAGTCTATAGTCTAGTCTATAGTCTAGTCTATAGTCTAGTCTATAGTCTAGTCTATAGTCTAGTCTATAGTCTATCATTCTAGTCTATAGTCTAGTCTATAGTCTAGTCTATAGTCTAGTCTATAGTCTAGTCTATAGTCTAGTCTAGTCTAGTCTATAGTCTAGTCTATAGTCTAGTCTATAGTCTAGTCTATAGTCTAGTCTATAGTCTAGTCTATAGTCTAGTCTATAGTCTAGTCTATAGTCTAGTCTATAGTCTAGTCTATAGTCTAGTCTATAGTCTAGTCTATAGTCTAGTCTATAGTCTAGTCTATAGTCTAGTCTATAGTCTAGTCTATAGTCTAGTCTATAGTCTAGTCTATAGTCTAGTCCAGTCTAGTCTACAGTCTAGTCTATAGTCTAGTCAAGTCTAGTCTATAGTCTAGTCTATAGTCTAGTCTATAGTCTAGTCTATAGTCTAGTCTATAGTCTAGTCTATAGTCTAGTCTATAGTCTAGTCTATAGTCTAGTCTATAGTCTAGTCTATAGTCTAGTCTATAGTCTAGTCTATAGTCTAGTCTATGTCTAGTCTATAGTCTAGTCTATAGTCTAGTCTATAGTCTGTCTATAGTCTAGTCTATAGTCTAGTCTATAGTCTAGTCTATAGTCTAGTCTATAGTCTAGTCTATAGTCTAGTCTATAGTCTAGTCTATAGTCTAGTCTATAGTCTAGTCTATAGTCTAGTCTATAGTCTAGTCTATAGTCTAGTCTATAGTCTAGTCTATAGTCTAGTCTATAGTCTAGTCTATAGTCTAGTCTATAGTCTAGTCTATAGTCTAGTCTATAGTCTAGTCTATAGTCTAGTCTATAGTCTAGTCTATAGTCTAGTCTATAGTCTAGACTATAGTCTAGTCTATAGTCTAGTCTATAGTCTAGTCTATAGTCTAGTCTATAGTCTAGTCTATAGTCTAGTCTATAGTCTAGTCTATAGTCTAGTCTATAGCCTAGTCTATAGTCTAGTCTATAGTCTTTTTTTTTTTTTTTTTTTTTTTTTTGGACGTAGTGATAGTAACCTATCATCTAGTGGCCCCACGACGTCTATAGTCTAGTCTATAGTCTAGTCTATAGTCTAGTCTATAGTCTAGTCTATAGTCTAGTCTATAGTCTAGTCTATAGTCTAGCCTATAGTCTAGTCTATAGTCTAGTCTATAGTCTAGTCTATAGTCTAGTCTATAGTCTAGTCTATAGTCTAGTCTATAGTCTAGTCTATAGTCTAGTCTATAGTCTAGTCTATAGTCTAGTCTATAGTCTAGTCTATAGTCTAGTCTATAGTTTAGTCTATAGTCTAGTCTATAGTCTAGTCTATAGTCTAGTCTATAGTCTAGTCTATAGTCTAGTCTATAGTCTAGTCTATAGTCTAGTCTATAGTCTAGTCTATAGTCTAGTCTATAGTCTAGTCTATAGTCTAGTCTATAGTCTAGTCTATAGTCTAGTCTATAGTCTAGTCTATAGTCTAGTCTATAGTCTAGTCTATAGTCTAGTCTATAGTCTAGTCTATAGTCTAGTCTATAGTCTAGTCTATAGTCTAGTCTATAGTCTAGTCTATAGTCTAGTCTATAGTCTAGTCTATAGTCTAGTCTTAGTCTAGTCTATAGTCTAGTCTATAGTCTAGTCTATAGTCTAGTCTATAGTCTAGTCTATAGTCTAGTCTATAGTCTAGTCTATAGTCTAGTCTATAGTCTAGTCTATAGTCTAGTCTATAGTCTAGTCTATAGTCTAGTCTATAGTCTAGTCTATAGTCTAGTCTATAGTCTAGTCTATAGTCTAGTCTATAGTCTAGTCTTAGTCTAGTCTATAGTCTAGTCTATAGTCTAGTCTATAGTCTAGTCTATAGTCTAGTCTATAGTCTAGTCTATAGTCTAGTCTATAGTCTAGTCTATAGTCTAGTCTATAGTCTAGTCTATAGTCTAGTCTATAGTCTAGTCTATAGTCTAGTCTATAGTCTAGTCTATAGTCTAGTATATATTCTATTCTCTAGTCTAGTATATAGTCTAGACTAGTCTATAGTCTAATATATTGTCTAGACCTGACTATAGTCTAGTAAAGACCAGATTATAGTCTAGTCTATAGTCTAGACTGGACTATATTGTATGGTCTATGTTCTAATCTGAGTTTCTGTTTACTACCTTTTTGAAAAACCCCGCTTTAAATACTCGATTAAAGCAATTATTTTAGATCATAAACCTTATTTAATTAAGTACTTTCTATGCAAATCTTTATATTTAATGAATTCGCTTTTTCTTATGTAAAAATGTAATTAACATCTTGTAAAGATAAAATTAGTTTTTTTAATTATATTTGTCATCATGATGAGCAACAGCACACGCTCATTATCATTATAAAGTTTAACAAACTGTAACATTTCGGTGTTAATCATTTGAGAATTAATTACTTACTTCAAAAGAAAATTATAGTTAATAGATTATTTAAAAATTTGATATAAAAGAAAAAGCTATAGATTAGGAGTATCTTTTGCAAAAACTTGTAGTTTAAAAATTTCAATGAAATTTTACATTTCCACAATGAAATTTCACTTATTTTCATATTTTCCTTGCAAATATTACGCCCCAAATTACTAAATAGCGATTACTATAAAAAAATTATTTATGGTTAAAATAATCTGCACAAAAATTAATTTATGTATGAACATATTATGCCAACACATTACGTTATCGTTATTATGCTGTTACCATTAAACAATAAGCATTCAAGCTAAAATCAATTTAAACCAAATTTATGTGCAATATTACAACGCGACAAAGCACACACACGGGTTGCTCAAGCTCAAGCATGGGGATGATGAAGATGCTACTGTTACATCCGCATACGTAATACTTCATCCATATTTATACTAGAGATGCAATTGTTTACAATACTTTTGTGGCCATGGCTGGCGATTACCATTGAAAAACTATGTTTGGGGTTCGTATGAATACACATGGACAATGAGTTTTTTGTTGTACTTTTTTTGGTTTATTTATGGATGACAATTTACAGGAAGCTGTTGCGAATTTTAAAGCATACTTATATGAAATCAATACAATTGTTTGGAATTCTTCGTTGATTGAAAATTGTGTAAATATTTTGTTCATAAATAAACAAAAATTTTAAAACTTTAAGAAAATTTAATCCACAGAGGTAGTAGGTCCTACTGCTAACTAACTAACTAACTAACTAACTAACTAACTAACTAACTAACTAACTACTAACTAACTAACTAACTAACTAACTAACTACTAACTAACTAACTAACTAACTAACTAACTAACTAACTAACTAACTAACTAACTACTAACTACTAACTAACTAACTAACTAACTAACTAACTAACTAACTAACTACTAACTACCTAACTAACTAACTAACTAACTACTAACTAACTACTACTAACTAACTAACTAACTAACTAACAACTAACTAACTAACTAACTAACTAACTAACTAACTAACTAACTACAACTACTAACTAACTAACTAACTAACTAACTAACTACCTACTAACTAACTAACTAACTAACTAACTAACTAACTAACTAACTAACTAACTAACTAACTAACTAACTAACTAACTAACTAACTACTAACTAACTAACTAACTAACTACTACTAACTACTAACTAACTAACTAACTAACTAACGAACTAACTACTACTAACTAACTAACTAACTAACTAACTACTAACTAACTAACTAACTAACTAACTAACTAACTAACTAACTAACTAACTACTAACTAACTAACTAACTAACTACCTCACTAACTAACTAACTAACTAACTAACTAACTACTACTAACTAACTAACTACTACTAACTAACTAACTAACTACTAACTACTACTAACTAACTAACTAACTAACTAACTACTAACTAACTAACTAACTAACTAACTAACTTAACTAAACTAACTAACTAACTAACTAACTACTACTAACTAACTAACTACCTACTAACTAACTAACTAACTAACTAACTAACTAACCTAACTAACTAACTAACTAACTAACTAACTAACTAACTAACTACTAACTAACTAACTACTAACTAACTAACTAACTAACTACCTAACTAACTAACTAACTAACTAACTAACTAACTACTAACTAACTAACTAACTAACTAACTAACTAACTAACTACTAACTAACTAACTAACTAACTAACTAACTAACTAACTAACTAACTAACTAACTACTAACTAACGAACTAACTAACTAACTACTAACTAACTAACTAACTAACTAACTAACTACAATAACTAACTAACTAACTAACTACTAACTAACTAACTAACTAACTAACTAATACTAACTACTAACTAACTAACTAACTACTAACTAACTAACTAACTAACTAACTAACTAACTAACTAAAACTAACTAACTAACTAACTAAATAACAACTAACTAGTAACTAACTACCTAACTAACTAACTAACTAACTAACTAACTAACTACTAACTAACTAACTAACTAACTAAGTAAGAAATAAGTAAGAAAACTTTAAATATGATATTTAAACAAAAAAGTAGTAGAAATACTACCTTTTCTTAAATTATTTACTACTTTTTACAAAATATTAGTAAATTTTGTCAAATTTGTCGTAATACATGTTCAAAATTTTTAAGTAGTTATAAAAATGTATATATTCTGCAAATTAATAATAGTAGTAAAACTACTACTCTTTTCAAAAAATAAAAATTTTTCGTAATAAAAACATGTATTTCAAGCAAAATAAAATAGTAGTAGAAATACTACTTTTTAAAGAGTTGCAAATTCACAACTTTTTATATTTAGAATTTGTAGTTTTTTTAAATACTAAATAAAAATGTTATATATTCTTTAAAATTTGACCCGAAAGGTAGTTAATTATTTACTACTATTTCAAACAAATTATTATAAATAACAAATTATTGTTACTATAAAAATATGAATTTTGGTTTAATGCAAAAAAGTAGTAGAAATACTACTTTTTGCAAAAAAGTTTTCAATTTACTACTTTTTTATAAGTTAACTTTATGTGCTTTAAAGTCTTGTTAAGAACTTAAAATATTTTGTATAATTTGCAATAACTTTTAAATTTTTTACTACTTTTTAACAAAAAAGTAGTAAATTTGCAAAAATCTTTAAGTCAAAGCTTTTAAAATGTTAGTGTGATGATAAAAATATGAGTTTAAGGCAAATTAAAAATAGTAGAGAAATACTACTTTTTTCAAAAGTTTTAAATTTTCAAAATTTAGCTATAGAATAGTATGGTGTATAAAATTTGGTTTAAAAATATAATTTTTTTATATAAAATTTTTCAATTAAAACTAAATATTTGGTACTTTTTTGAAAAAAGTACTAAATTTTTTAAAAATTTTCTTTGGTATGAGGTTTCATAAGGTTTTTAAGTTTTTAAAAATGTCAAATTTAACAATATTAAAAGTAGTAGTATTTCTACTACTATTTTCAAATAAAGTTTAAATTTACAGTATCCAGTCTAAAAGTGTTAAGAAACCCTCATGATAATTTACCCTGCTCTTTTTATCAACGACTTTTTTCATTATCATTCTTTTGTTTTGCGTTATTTAATGAAATGAATAAAAAACATATTTAATATTTTTGCTGCATTCACAACAGAATATGTACATATATGCAGAATATGCTTTATAATTCCCTCTCTAGTGATGGCTGCAATATTGTTTTGTTTGAATAAAAGTTGTTGTATAAAGACAAAACTAAAATAGAAAATGGTTTTTGTGGGTGTAGACATTTGACAGTTAGAGATTTCTTTTTTTCTTTACTATTTTACTCATATTTTTACTTTTCATTGCGTTTACATACACAAACGTGTATGAAAAAATATATTGGAAAAAAGTGAAAATTATGGTAATGTTGGGTAATAGAGTAACAGAGTTAATGCCATGAGTATTGCTGCAGTATATAGTATTGACATTATTATCAAATGACATCCGTTGTGTGTGAGCGTGGGGCGCTACGTTGACATGTTGTCTGTTGAGGTGGGTTGTGTGAATGGCAGCAGTTAAGAGTGGCGCAGGAACCTTCTGTGGCAGGCAATTGTCAGACAAACAAACTTTGTTTACAAAACTTTTGTTATAAATATTCTATTTGAGATTTTTTTCCCATTTTTTGCTTTTGAATTCTAGTAAATTTTTCATCATATTGAAAATTTTACAAAATTTCTAAAATTTAATAAAAATTTAATTTACTTTAGTTCTGGATATCTAACATGCTGCTCTATAGTTTTTAGTTAAAACTCTAGCTATTTTTCTTTGTTTAACGTTTATTTGTGGTTTTTGTTAGTTAAGCAAACTTTAACGTCAACAATATCTCTGTGATGACTAACAACGTCAGCGGCATCCTTAGAGTAAACGAATAGAAAAACCAAAACCAACCTACAGTTGTCCAAATTAGACTCAAATGATGTATGGTTTCCAAACCAAACACAGTACAGGAGGTATAAACATAGAGACCAAAGCCTACACAAGCATATCCAAACATAAGTACTAAACACTGGGAGAAATATTAAAAAAAACACGGAGAAACAATCAACCAAATAAGAAATTTTTGTAAACATTTTAAAATACTTTATACTTTATACGTTATACTTTATACTTTATACTTTATACTTTATACTTTATACTTATTTACTTTATACTTTATACTTTATACTTTATACTTTATACTTTATACTTTATACTTTATACTTACTTTATACTTAACTTATACTTTATTATACTTTAACTTTATACTTTATACTTTATCTTTATACTTTATACTTTATACTTTATACTTTATACTTTATACTTTATACTTTATACTTTATACTTTATACTTTATACTTATACTTTACACTTTATACTTTATACTTTATACTTTATACTTTATACTTTATACTTTATACTTTATACTTTATACTTTATACTTTATACTTTATACTTTATACTTTATACTTTATAATTTATACTTTATACTTTATACTTTATACTTATACTTTTATCTTTATACTTTATACTTTATACTTTATACTTTATACTTTATACTTTATACTTTAATACTTTTACTTTATACTTTATACTTTATACTTTATACTTTATACTTTATACTTTATTTATACTTTATACTTTTACTTTATACTTTATCTTTTATTTATACTTTATACTTTATACTTTATACTTTATATTTTATACTTATACTTTATACTTTATACTTTACACTTTACACTTTACACTTTACACTTTACACTTTACACTTTACACTTTACACTTTACACTTTACACTTTACACTTTACACTTTATACTTTATACTTTGTAGTGTCATTGTTAATACTGAAATCCTCTTCGTGTTTAATTCAAGGTCTTTTAATGGTTTTGTCATTTGTAGAAAAAAATTACCCACTATTTCAAAAATCCATTATAATTCAATTAAAATTATTTTAACGTTTTTTGCATTGGCCCAGCGAATTGTTTTAACAAGTACGAGTATTCAAATGATAACATTTCGGTAACGGATTTAAAATTAAAAATTCATGTCAACCCGTTTTTATTTGTTTTGGAAATTAACAATAAAACAGTGGGTAATAAAAATGGTTAACATTTTTAACTAAATTTTAAATAAATATAAAACGGGAAATAAGAAAAATGTTTGAAAAATTTTGTTTTAAAGTTTAGCCTAAATTGTATTTGATTTTCTGTTCAAATAAATCTAACCTTGAATTTTCATTTGTTTTTTTTTTTTTTTTTCTATAAATTATAAATAATTTATTTAAAATTGCTGCAGACTGATTTGTTATTGGTTGTTTTTTATCATTTGGAAAATTGTTATTGTGCAAACCTTTTAAAATGTATTTTCTGAATTAAGCCATTGTTATTAGCTAAGAGCAGACAAAATAAGCTGCTAAGAAAAAAAACTGCTATAAAATGGAAATATGTAAATGGTTTATTTATGTTAAACCTGAAAATCCTTTTAGATTTTTAACCACTTTTGCTGCCGAACAAACCCTCCTTTTGCCCACTACTGAACCACGAAAGAAAAACAAACATGTAATAAATTAACGTAACAAATCAGTGACACAATGACTGCTGCAAATTTTTGGGGAGGAGGGAAAGAAATCTAAGGAGGCAGGTGATAAAACAGGAGGCATAAAAGTTAGACTATGAGACGGCTATTTAAATATAAAGAATCTATGTAGAGATTTGTGGAGGCAGTAGAGCGGAGCAAGAAGTATAACTATGAAACCAATGCCCAGCAGTTGTAAGAGATTAGTTACACTCCATAGTTTACCTGTAATGTGTGGAGTAGTCAATCTTTGTTAGATTGATCTCCGAATAACTACAATTCGATGACAAAGGAACAATTTACTATTTTTTGGAAAGGAAACTAACTATTATTTAAAATTTATATCTATTAAGAAAAGGACTGACTACTCTTTAGATTACTTAGGGAATACAAAGTTGACATTGACTCCTTGCTAGATAACCTAACATGTATTGAGTAATCAATGAACATTTAAAGATTATATATATGTAAAAACTGCATTATGAAAAATAGATTACAATAACTACACTTTACATTAGTTAGGGACTCTAAAGTGAACACTAACTCCTATATAGATTACTGGTGATATGTTAAGTAATCAATTGATTTATTTTGGAAAGTGTTAAAAGAACCAGAAAAAGCTTTATAAAGAGTCTTTCAAGTAAAAATTTATATCTATAAGGAGTTGGTTTTCAGCCCCTCAAAACTGCTGGTTATAAAAAGTTCCAGAATCTATGATAATTTGTAGGAGTGTGTGTGTATGTGTGCAAATTCTGTAAAGGTAGCAACAGTTTTTTTTCTGCCATTTTGATTATCTTGTTATATAGTTTAGCCTGCTGCTCTAAAAGTTACAAAACAATTTATCTCTTGAAAATTTTTAATGGCAGTTGAACACAAAGATTTTAAGATATTATTTTTTATAAAGGTAATTTCTTCAGTTTGTTTCAAACTAAAATGGCAAAATCATGTTTGAAATGTTTGAAGGAAAGACTTTAAATTTGAAAAATTTAATTTGCTTGAAAATTTGTTCAATATTAAGGAAATAGGGAAAACTTTAAAAAACGTTTAAATTGGTTTTCTGCAACGGAAGTGTGTAACTTTGAAGGCCTAGAAGCTATGCTCATGTTAAAAACAACTGATTTAAAGTTAGGATTCATAAAAGCTTAAGTCCTTCTCTATAAATACTGCAAAATTTTGTAATCCAATCTAAAGCTTAGGAGTTATCTCAGCGTCTTAACAAAGATAGTTTCAGGTTTCTCCTGTTTTTATTTGATATTTATTGCTATTTAAAGACAGAAGGACAGACACTTTTTTGTTTGGTCCATATACAGATAACAAACATAAGCGATTTACTGGGAATATAACAGCAAAATTTGACGCCTCACACTAATATCCATCAAGTCTTATTGCGCTTAAAGCACACAGGCAGATGTCCGTCTGTCTTAATAGATTTAGTGCAATAAACCATTTTTATAGATTTTCAACTACAGCAAGACGGACACTTTTCTGTTGAACCGGTATTAAGAAACAAACATTTTTAGTTAAATGTAGAAACTTAAATAAAATATGACTAACCGAGCTCATACTCTTAAAGCTCTATCGTACTTTCTTTTAACAGACAAACGTCCTTCTGTCTTGCTAAATAAAGTTATATGATTTGTTTTTAATTAATTTTGAATTTTGGAAGGACGGACACTTTTTTGTTTAAGCAATATAAACGAACAGCAATTTTCGATTCATGGAAACTATTAAAGTCAAAGTTTATTTCCCGAGCTAATACTATATTCACTATATAGTGCTTGCTAAACCCAAAAAGGCGTCCCCTCTTAATTTGTTTAATTTTAGTACAATAAAGCTTTTTCAATTAATTTTGAGCTTTGGATGGACGGACATTTCTTTGTTAGATGGATATTAAACGACAAAAAAATTCGATTCACTGGGAATATTTCAGTCTAATTTTATTTCCCGAGCTCATATCTCTTAACCTCCATCATGCTTTCTACTAACACATAGACGTCCGTCTGTCTTGCTTAGTGTTAGTCTAATAAGTCATTTTAAATTAATTTTTAACTTTGGAAGGACAGACACTTTTCTGTTTAAGCAATATAAACAAACAATAATTTTCGATCCATGGGAAATATTTAAGTAAAATTTGACTTCCGAAGCTAATACCCTTCAAGCTCTATCATGCTTATAGAACACAATCAGATATCCATCTGTTTTGTTTCATACATACCTTTGCTATGTAAATGTGTATTTAGTTCATTTTGAACATTAGAAGGAAGGAAATTTTTCTGTTTGACCGATAAAAACAAACAACAATTTTTAATCCATGGGGAATATTAAGAAAAAATTTGACTTCCTGAGAAATTTGCCACCAAACTCTATCTTGCTCACAGTACACAGAAAGACATCCGTCTGTCTTGCTTAACATGGTCCCATAAAACCATTTCGTTTAATTTTGAACTTCGGAAGGACAGACATTTTTCAGTTCAACCGTTTTAAAAAAACACAAAAATCTTATATTAACAATGACTATTTGAGTCAAATTAGATATTTCCAGCTAATATCCTTTGAGTTCTATCGTATCTATGGAGACTAGACAAACGTCCGTCTGTCTAAATATACTCCAACAAAGCCTTTTCTATTAATATTTAATTTCGGATGGACGGACACTTTTCTGTTCAACTGATCTTGAGAAATAAAGATTTTTACTTAACAGAAAATATTTTAATAAAATTCTAATTCTCAAACTAAAACTCCCTTAGCCCTATTTTGTTCTTAACTAACAGACAAACGTCTGTCTGTCCTGTTAAATTTTAAAGTAAACCGAACTTTAACCCAGATTTTCGATGAAAATTGCAGCAAAAGGAAAATTTTGTTAGTCCAGCAGTTATCCAGAAATTGGAGTTTTCCCTAAATTCTTTAACTATTTAACTCCTCATACTGTTTCTGTCTCTCTCTATTTTCTTTATCTTGCCTAATTTACTTTCAAATATCCTTAACAATTAGTTTTGTGGTTTTAGTTCACAAACTATTTTCATCTTAATCAAGTTATCTTTGTGGTGAAAGTCTTAAACAAAACTTATAATCATAAGGTTAAATCTCAAAAACCTTTAGGGATTTATAATGAAGTAAAAACAACAATAAAATAAAGAAAAGTTTTTATTTATATCAAGAAAATACTTGAAGTAATAAACAAGTAATTAATAGAGCAATAATAAAAGTAATTTGTGGAAAAAAGGAAAACAATTAAAAGAAATTGATAGTAGAAGATGGATATATTAAACATTAACCCTACAATGTTAAAGGGACTAAAATTGAAAACAGCTAAAATTTGGTAGAATGAAGCTATGACGCGTCATGACGTCCGCACAGTTTACTAGATGTTCTGTTTGAAATAAAAAGCTTTAAATAAAAAGTTATTGCCTTATTTTATAGCCATAAAATTTGTTTTTTTCTTTAAATCCAGTTTATTTAATATTCTAAATTATTTTTGTTGAAGTTTTATTCTTCTTCTTCTTTTTTTAATTTGCCTTATAAAGTTGTTTATTTGTTTAAGCAGTTTTAAGTGTGTAGATTTTGGTTTAACAAATAAATGAATTAATTACGAGTATTACTTAACCGAGACAATTATGGTCAGACACATGCTCTGGAATAATTAAAACCTCACAAAAAAACTTTTATTAAACCCACATTAAATAAAACAAAATTAAAGTCAAATGAGACTGAGATTTTGCAACATATTTTGGAAGATTGAAAAATGAGTTAAAAAGCACTAGAGAGATGACTGGGATCATACATACCCAACTTTTGAAACACCATACAATAGGATCGGAATTTTATTTGATTTAAAAGAGGCAGAAGGACGGACAAATGTTTGTTTGGACAAAATGTAGACTAGACTATTGACTGGACTATAGACTAGACTATAGACTAGACTATGGACTAGACTAGAGACTAGACTATAGACTG
>NW_023997251.1:0-24645 GCF_015586225.1 Lucilia sericata | reverse complement strand
TTTGTCTCCTAGGTTTAGCCAGAAAATGACTTTTATGTTTTCACTCTCCCCTCAAAAATTCAAGTTTTAGTAGGAAATAACAAGTGATCACTAGATTTTCATTGTTTAGGCCTCGCTCCTCTAGTTTAGCCAGAAATGGACTTTTAATGTTTTCACTCAAACAATTCAAGTTTTCGGTCAGGAAATATAAGTGATCCACAGATTTTCATTGTTTAGGCCCTAGCTCCTTAGTTTAGCCAGAAAATGGACTTTTATTGTTTTCACTCAAAAATCAAGTGTTTAGGTAGGAAATATAAGTGATCACAGATTTCATTGTTTAGGGCCCTAGCTCCTCTAGTTTAGCCAGAAAATGACTTTTATGTTTCACTCAAAAATCAAGTTCTAGTAGGAAATATAAGTGATCACAGATTTTCATTGGTTTAGGCCCTAGCTCCTTAGTTTAGCCAGAAAATGGACTTTTATGTTTTCATCAAAAATCAAGTTTTAGTAGGGAAATAATAAGTGATCACAGATTTTCATTGTTTAGGCCCTAGCTCCTCTAGTTTAGCCAGAAAATGGACTTTTATGTTTTCAATCAAAAATCGAGTTTTAGTAGGAAATAAAAGTGATCACAGATTTTCATTGTTTAGGCCCTAGCTCTCTAGTTTAGCCAGAAAATGGACTTTTATGTTTTCACTCAAAATCAAGTTTAGTAGGAAATAAAAGTGATCACAGATTTTCATTGTTTGGCCCTAGCTCCTCTAGTTTAGCCAGAAATGACTAGGTTTCACTCAAAACCAAGTTTTAGGAAATGTTCACAGATTTTCATGTTTAGGCCTCAAAAAATCAAGTTTAAGTTTTACTAGGAAATAAAAGTGATCACAGATTTTCATTTGTTTAGGCCCTAGCTCCTCTAGTTAGCCAGAAAATGGACTTTTATGTTTTCACTCAAAAAATCAAGGTTTTTGTAGGAAAATAAGTGAACAACAGGATTTTCATTGTTAGGCCCTAGCTCCTCTAGTTTAGCCAGAAAATGGACTTTTATGTTTTCACTCAAAAATCAATTTTTAGGAGGAAATATAAGTGATCACAGATTTTCATTGTTTAGGCCCTAGCTCCTATAGTTTAGCCAGAAAATGGACTCTTGTGTTTTCACTAGAAATCAAGTTTTAGTAGGAAATAAAAGTGATCACAGATTTTCATTGTTTAGGCCCTAGCTCCTCTAGTTTAGCCAGAAAATGGACTTTTATGTTTTCACTCAAAATCGAGTTTTAGTAGGAAATAAAAGTGATCACAGATTTTCATTGTTTAGGCCCTAGCTCCTCTAGTTTAGCCAGAAAATGGACTTTTATGTTTTCACTCAAAAATCAAGTTTTAGTAGGAAATACAAGTGATCATAGATTTTCATTGGTTAGGTCCTAGCTCCTCTAGTTTAGCCAGAAAATGGACTTTTATGTTTTCACTCAAAAATTAAGTTTTAGTAGGAAATATAAAGTGATCACAGATTTTCATTGTTTAGGCCCTAGCTCCTCTAGTTTAGCCAGAAAATGGACTTTTATGTTTTCACTCAAAAATCAAGTTTTGGTAGGAAATATAAGTGAACACAGATTTTCATTGTTTAGGCCCTAGCTCCTCTAGTTTAGCCAGAAAAGGGACTTTTATGTTTTCATTCAAAAATCAAGTTATACTAGGAAATATAAGTGATCACAGATTTTCATTGTTTAGGCCCTAGCTCCTCTAGTTTAGCCAGAAAATGGACTTTTATGTTTTCACTCAAAACTCAAGTTCTAGTAGGAAATAAAAGTGATCACAGATTTTCATTGTTTAGGCCCTAGCTCCTTTAGTTTAGCCAGAAAATGGACTTTTATGTTTTCACCCAAAAATCAAGTTTTACTAGGAAATAAAAGTGATCACAGATTTTCATTTTTTAGGCCCTAGCTCCTCTAGTTTAGCCAGAAAATAGACTTTTATGTTTTTACTCAAAAATCGAGTTTTAGTAGGAAATATAAGTGATCACAGATTTTCATTTTTTAGGCCCTAGCTCCTCTAGTTTAGCCAGAAAATAGACTTTTATGTTTTTACTCAAAAATCGAGTTTTAGTAGGAAATATAAGTGATCACTGATTTTCATTGTTTAGGCCCTAGCTCCTCTAGTTTAGTCAGAAAATGGACTTTTATGTTTTCACTCAAAAATCAATTTTTGGAAGGAAATATAAGTGATCACAGATTTTCATTGTTTAGGCCCTAGCTCCTCTAGTTTAGCCAGAAAATGGACTCTTGTGTTTTCACTAGAAAATCGAGTTTTAGTAGGAAATAAAAGTGATCACAGATTTTCATTGTTTAGGCCCTAACTCCTCTAGTTTAGCCAGAAAATGGACTTTTATGTTTTCACTCAAAACTCAAGTTCTAGTAGGAAATAGAAGTGATCACAGATTTTCATTGTTTAGGCCCTAGCTCCTCTAGTTTAGCCAGAAAATAGACTTTTGTGTTTTCACTCAAAAATCAAGTTTTAGTAGGAAATACAAGTGATCACAGATTTTCATTGTTTAGGCCCTAGCTCCTTTAGTTTAGCCAGAAAATGGACTTTTATGTTTTCACTAAAAAATCAAGTTTTAGTAGGAAATATAAGTGATCACAGATTTTCATTGTTTAGGCCCTAGCTCCTTTAGTTTAGCCAGAAAATGGACTTTTATGTTTTTACTCAAAAATCAAGTTTTAGTAGGAAATACAAGTGATCATAGATTTTCATTGGTTAGGCCCTAGCTCCTTTAGTTTAGCCAGAAAATGGACTTTTATGTTTTCACTCAAAAATCAAGTTTTACTAGGAAATAAAAGTGATCACAGATTTTCATTGTTTAGGCCCTAGCTCCTCTAGTTTAGCCAGAAAATAGACTTTTGTGTTTGTACTCAAAAATCGAGTTTTAGTAGGAAATATAAGTGATCACTGATTTTCATTGTTTAGGCCCTAGCTCCTCTAGTTTAGCCAGAAAATGGACTTTTATGTTTTTACTCAAAAATCGAGTTTTAGTAGGAAATATAAGTGATCACAGATTTTCATTGTTTAGGCCCTAGCTCCACTAGTTTAGCCAGAAAATGGGCTTTTATGTTTTCACTCAAAAATCAAGTTTTACTAGGAAATAAAAGTGATCACAGATTTTCATTGTTTAGGCCCTAGCTCCTCTAGTTTAGCCAGAAAATAGACTTTTGTGTTTTCACTCAAAAATCAAGTTTTAGTAGGAAATACAAGTGATCACAGATTTTCATTGTTTAGGCCCTAGCTCCTTTAGTTTAGCCAGAAAATGGACTTTTATGTTTTCACTAAAAAATCAAGTTTTAGTAGGAAATATAAGTGATCACAGATTTTCATTGTTTAGGCCCTAGCTCCTTTAGTTTAGCCAGAAAATGGACTTTTATGTTTTCACTCAAAAATCAAGTTTTAGTAGGAAATACAAGTGATCATAGATTTTCATTGGTTAGGCCCTAGCTCCTTTAGTTTAGCCAGAAAATGGACTTTTATGTTTTCACTCAAAAATCAAGTTTTACTAGGAAATAAAAGTGATCACAGATTTTCATTGTTTAGGCCCTAGCTCCTCTAGTTTAGCCAGAAAATAGACTTTTGTGTTTGTACTCAAAAATCGAGTTTTAGTAGGAAATATAAGTGATCACTGATTTTCATTGTTTAGGCCCTAGCTCCTCTAGGTTAGCCAGAAAATGGACTTTTATGTTTTTACTCAAAAATCGAGTTTTAGTAGGAAATATAAGTGATCACAGATTTTCATTGTTTAGGCCCTAGCTAAACTAGTTTAGCCAGAAAATGGGCTTTTATGTTTTCACTCAAAAATCAAGTTTTACTAGGAAATAAAAGTGATCACAGATTTTCATTGTTTAGGCCCTAGCTCCTCTAGTTTAGCCAGAAAATAGACTTTTATGTTTGTACTCAAAAATCGAGTTTTAGTAGGAAATATAAGTGATCACTGATTTTCATTGTTTAGGCCCTAGCTCCTCTAGTTTAGCTAGAAAATGGACTTTTATGTTTTTACTCAAAAATCGAGTTTTAGTAGGAAATAAAAGTGATCACAGATTTTCATTGTTTAGGCCCTAGCTCCTCTAGTTTAGCCAGAAAATAGACTTTTATGTTTGTACTCAAAAATCGAGTTTTAGTAGGAAATATAAGTGATCACAGATTTTCATTGTTTAGGCCCTAGCTCCTCTAGTTTAGCCAGAAAATGGACTTTTATGTTTTCACTCAAAAATCAAGTTTTAGTAGGAAATACAAGTGATCACAGATTTTCATTGTTTAGGCCCTAGCTCCTTTAGTTTAGCCAGAAAATGGACTTTTATGTTTTCACTAAAAAATCAAGTTTTAGTAGGAAATATAAGTGATCACAGATTTTCATTGTTTAGGCCCTAGCTCCTTTAGTTTAGCCAGAAAATGGACTTTTATGTTTTCACTCAAAAATCAAGTTTTACTAGGAAATAAAAGTGATCACAGATTTTTATTCTTTAGGCCCTAGTTCCTCTAGTTTAGCCAGAAAATGGACTTTTATGTTTTCACTCAAAAATCAATTTTTAGAAGGAAATATAAGTGATCACAGATTTTCATTGTTTAGGCCCTAGCTCCTCTAGTTTAGCCAGAAAATGGACTTTTGTGTTTCCACTAGAAAATCGAGTTTTAGTAGGAAATAAAAGTGATCACAGATTTTCATTGTTTAGGCCCTAGCTCCTCTAGTTTAGCCAGAAAATGGACTTTTATGTTTTCACTCAAAAATCAAGTTTTACTAGGAAATAAAAGTGATCACAGATTTTCATTGTTTAGGCCCTAGCTCCTCTAGTTTAGCCAGAAAATAGACTTTTATGTTTGTACTCAAAAATCGAGTTTTAGTAGGAAATATAAGTGATCACTGATTTTCCTTGTTTAGGCCCTAGCTCCTCTAGTTTAGCCAGAAAATGAACTTTTATGTTTTCACTCAAAACTCAAGTTCTATTAGGAAATACAAGTGATCATAGATTTTTATTGGTTAGGCCCTAGCTCCTCTAGTTTAGCCAGAAAATGGAATTTTATGTTTTCACTCTAAAATCAAGTTTTGGTGGGAAATAAAAGTGATCACAGATTTTCATTGTTTAGGCCCTAGCTCCTCTAGTTTAGCCAGAAAATGGACTTTTATGTTTTCACTCTAAAATCAAGTTTTGGTGGGAAATAAAAGTGATCACAGATTTTCATTGTTTAGGCCCTAGCTCCTCTAGTTTAGCCAGAAAATGGACTTTTATGTTTTCACTCAAAAATCTAGTTTTAGTAGAAAATAAAAGTGATCACAGATTTTCATTGTTTAGGCCCTAGCTCCACTAGTTTAGCCAGAAAATGGACTTTTATGTTTTCACTCTAAAATCAAGTTTTGGTGGGAAATAAAAGTGATCACAGATTTTCATTGTTTAGGCCCTAGCTCCACTAGTTTAGCCAGAAATTGGACTTTTATGTTTTCACTCAAAAATCTAGTTTTAGTAGAAAATAAAAGTGATCACAGATTTTCATTGTTTAGGCCCTAGCTCCTCTAGTTTAGCCAGAAAATGGACTTTTATGTTTTCACTCTAAAATCAAGTTTTGGTGGGAAATAAAAGTGATCACAGATTTTCATTGTTTAGGCCCTAGCTCCTCTAGTTTAGCCAGAAATTGGACTTTTATGTTTTCACTCAAAAATCAAGTTTTGGTGGGAAATAAAAGTGATCACAGATTTTCATTGTTTAGGCCCTAGCTCCTCTAGTTTAGCCAGAAAATGGACTTTTATGTTTACACTCAAAAATCAAGTTTCAGTAGGAAATAAAAGTGATCACTGATTTTCATTGCTTAGGCCCTACCTCCTCTAGTTTAGTCAGAAAATGGACTTTTATGTTTTCACTCAAAAATCAAGTTTTACTAGGAAATAAAAGTGATCACAAATTTTCATTGTTTAGGCCCTAGCTCCTCTAGTTTAGCCAGAAAATGGACCTTTATGTTTTCACTCAAAAATCAAGTTTTAGTAGGAAATAAAAGTGATTCATTGTTTAGGGCCTAGCTCCTCTAGTTTATCCAGAAAATGGAATTTTATGTTTTCACTCAAAAATAGAGTTTTAATAGGAAATACAAGTGATCATAGATTTTCATTGGTTAGGCCCTAGCTCTTCTAGTTTAGCCAGAAAGTGGAATTTTATGTTTTCACTCAAAAATCGAGTTTTGGTAGGAAATAAAAGTGATCACAAATTTTCATTGTTTAGGCCCTAGCTCCTCTAGTTTAGCCAGAAAATGGACTTTTATGTTTTCACTCAAAAATCAAGTTTTGGTGGGAAAAGGCCCTAGCTCCTCTAGTTTAGGCAGAAAATGGACTTTTATGTTTTCACTCAAAAATCAAGTTTTGAAAGGAAATAAAAGTGATCACAAATTTTCATTGTTTAGGCCCTTCTAGTTTAGCCAGAAAATGGACTTTTATGTTTTCACTCAAAAATCGAGTTTTGGTGGGAAATTTAAGTGATCACAGATTTTCATTGTTTAGGCGCTAGCTCCTCTAGTTTGGCCAGCAAATGGATTTTTATGTTTTCACTAAAAAATCTAGTTTTATTAGGAAATATTAGTGATCACAGATTTTCATTGTTTCGGCCCTAGCTTCTCTAGTTTAGCCAGAAAATGGACTTTTATGTTCTCACTCAAAAATATAGTTTTAGTAGGAAACATAAGTGATCAGAGATTTTCATTGTTTAGGCCCTAGCTCCCTTAGTTTAGCCAGAAAATGGACTTTTATGTTTTCACTCAAAAATCAAGTTTTGGTGGGAAATAAAAGTGATCACAGATTTTCATTGTTTAGGCACTAGCTCCTTTAGTTTAGCCTGAAAATGGACTTTTATGTTTTCACTCATAAATCAAGTTTTAGTAGGAAATAAAAGTGATCACAGATTTTCATTGTTTAGGCCCTAGCTCCTCTAGTTTAGCCAGAAAATGGACTTTTATGTTTTCACTCATAAAAATTACATTCTCTTTTGATATTTTGTAGCAAAATTAAGTAGAATTTTTAGTAATTAATTAAAAACATCATTCAAATCCAATAATAAAATATAGATTAACATTTATTTTTAGAAAAACAAGCAGTTAACAAGTTTTTGAACTTTCCCTCCAAACGCCCTCAGATTTGAATGAATTTGCGAAGAGAAACAGTTAACAAAAAGGTAAACGTTACTAAATGGCTTTTAATGAATGAATAATAAAAAATATAAAACAAGAAAACAATCAAATAAGAATTTAACAATATAACAACTTTTGGATAAGATAAAAAAGCAAAAAAAAAACAAAATAAAATTGTATTTAAATAAAAGGCAATAAGTTGACCTCTGGCAAATGACAGTTACAGCAGCCAACAGACATCCAACATCCATGAACTACTCTTAGCAGTCAAACGCCCA
Organism: Lucilia sericata; assembly: GCF_015586225.1. NCBI lineage: Eukaryota > Metazoa > Arthropoda > Insecta > Diptera > Calliphoridae > Lucilia > Lucilia sericata. Next base: position 17,242 of record NW_023997251.1, on the reverse strand, counting down.
CATTTAATGAAAGCAAATTGTTGTAGTTTGGAGTATTTTTTTTTTATATTTTAAATTACTAAATGAATGTATGAACGAAAAAACAAAACTGCCAGAGCAACAGCCGTTACTAAATTAAATGAAGAATAATTTTCAGAAAAGAGAAAAAAAAAACAGCAGACAAACAGGGAGCTAACAGATATCAGGCTTTGAGGCTGCTAGAGGAAACAAAGAAAGATTTTCAATTTATTGTTTTTTTTTCCAAAATACAAATTCAATTTAGTTTAGATGTCAGGTGGCTGCTGTTTGAAGTAGAAGTTAATTGTTATTGAAAACATTTAAATAAATTGTGGAAATTGTAATGAAAGAAAGAAAGAAAAACAGTTAAAAAGCAAATTGTTATTTTTAAAACGAAATATGTTTTTTTGCTAAATTTGCTTTCATTTCGTAACTTATTGGATAAAAAGCTTTAGTTTTAAATCATTGTTAATTTGAGATCAAACTTAATTTCTTGCAAATTTAATTTTCTATCAAATAAAGTTTAAGAAAAGCTTTAATTTTTAAATTATTTAAAAAAAAGTTCGTAAAAAGCTTTTTATTTTTAAACGATATTCAAAAACATTTCTTTTTCTTTCCAAATTTCATTTCATATTAAATAAAGTTTAAGAAAAGCTTTAATTTTTCAAATATTAAAAAAAAAGTTCGTAAAAAGCTTTTTATTTTCAAATGATATTCAAAACATTTTAAGAAAATAATAATTTTTCAAAGGAAATTAAAGAAACTTTGATGAAAGCTTTCAATAAAGCTTTTAGAGATAGCATACCTTGCAATATTTTTAAGAAAAGCTTTAATTTTTAAATAAAATCAAAAATGTTTAAAAAAGCTTTCATCTACAAGCAATATCTAACCGAATTATTTAAAACCATTTCTTTTTCTTTCCAAATTTCATTTTATATCAAATAAAGTTTAAGAAAAGCTTTCATTTTTAAATGATATTAAAAACAAGTTTGTAAAAAACTTTTTTTTTCGAATGATATTCAAAACATTTTAAGAAAATAGTAATTTTCCTAAGGAAATTTAAGAAACTTTGATGAAAGCTTTTAAAGATAGCATACCTTTCAATATTTTAAAGAAAAGCTTTAATTTTTAAATTAAATCAAAAATGTTTAAAAAAGCTTTAATTTTCAAGTAATATCTAACCAAATTTTAAAAAAAAACTCTAGAATTTTATAACGATAATAAAGAATTTTTTTAGGAAAGCTTTCCAAACAGCTTTTATAAAAATAAAAAAAAAATTAATAATTTAATAAATAAGAGAAAAGCTTTTTTTGCAAGTAATATTAAAAAAATTAAAAAAATCTAGAATTTTAGAAACATAATAAAGAAATTAAATTAATGTTACGTGTATTAAAACTTTAAATGGTTTTCAAAAAATGTTAAAGAAAGCTTTTATTTAATAAATTACGTAAAAGAAATATAACTTTTTTCACAAAAAAAGTTGAAGAACAGAATGTATTTAAAAATAACACGAAAGAAAAATGTATTAAGTTTAAAGCTTTCTTTACTTTTAAAATATTTGAACATAATGGAACTATATTTCAAAGCTTTTGGTTTAACATTAAGTGGAAGAAAGTTCTAGCAAAGCTTTTTGATTTTTTCTTTCAAAGACATCAAAAGAAACTTTTAAAATGCTTTTATAAAAGTATATTAAACAAAGATTGGAAAAAGCTTCCACTTTATTATAAAATAAAGACAACAAAAAGCGTTCATTTTAAATTGGCATGATAAAAAAAAAAAAAGTTCCATTTTGAAATCACATGAAAGGAAGTTATTAAAAAGCTTTCATTTTAAAATGATGTAAAGCTTTTATTTTAAATGATATTAAATTAGTTTGTTAAAAGCTTTTATTATTAAATTACAAGAAAGTAAGCTCTATGAAAACTTTGCCAATTATTTTCAAGAAAGTTTAAGAACAGCTTTAATTCGTAAAAGATTTTTAAAAAAGTTTAAGGAAAGCATTTGTTTACAAAAAAAATATATTTAATTACATGAAAGTTATCTCTATAAAAACTTGCAGTTATTTTAAAGAAAGTTTAAGAACAGCTTTCATTTGTAAAAGATTAAAAAAAAGTTTAAAGAAAGCTTTCATTTACAAAAAATGTATGTAAAAGAAAGTTCACAAAAAGCTTTATATGCATTTTCAAATGACATCAAAGGGAATTTTTTAAAGCTTTCATTTTTGAACATTTTAAATAATATCCAAGAATGTTTGAGAAAAACTTATTTTTTTAATTTCTTGAAAGCTGATTCTATAAATAATTTTATATGCAAACGGTTTACAAGGAAGTTTAAAACAAGTTTTTATTTTACCATTAAGTAAAATAAAGTTTTGAAAAGCTTAAAGCTTTAATCTTATAATATTATGGAAAAGAAATAAACTTTTTAATTTTCAAATATTTCAATAAAATCGAGGATATAAAAGTTTTGATAATATTTCAAATGGTTTAAAAAGAAGTTTGAAAAAAAGCTTTTATTATTCAACGATATTAAAAAAAGTTTGAAAAAAATTTTATTTTATATTAGAGAAAGCTTTTATTAAATAGAATTTATTCGAATTTATCCTCAATTTGAGATCAGATATAGCTTCGTTTACACTAAAGAAAAGCTTGCATTTTAAATCAATCTCAATTTTAAGCTTTAAAATTCAATCATTTCTAAAAATGTCTTATTTAAAATCAAATTATTTTTATTGTATAATTCCCCTTTTAAACTAATAATTTCCCTTGAGTTTATAAATATTAATTTTGCCGATTTAATTTAAACTTTATTTCCCTTCATATACAAAAAAAAAACACAAACTTAATTTACTTTATCCCTGCATCAAAATGACAAAAAATACATTCTATATATATGTATATATAAAAGAAACCTAGAGTCAGAGAGCTTTTAATATAATAATAAAATATCCTTTCATATCAATTAACTTCAATATGTTTTATGAAAAACATATGACAAAAAAACAACGATATAAATATTCGTTTTGTATAATACTTTGAACTCTTGTATAATAAATTAAAAGTCAGTAAATATGTATAAGTAAATAAATTTATCCCAGTGGAAATGGAAACTAATAATACTGATACACAAAAAAAACAGTAAACAAAAAACTATAAATAATATAGTAAATATAAACAAATAACTGAAATTATGTTTTAAAAAAAAGTTATGACATATTTTGCAAAATAAAGTACTGGCCAATAAAAGCAAAAGTAATGAAGAGATCTAGAAAAACTTTGGGAAAAGTAAGAGCTTTTTTAATTTTTATAAAGTTTTAGAACTAAAACACATTTTTTTCTCTGAAGAACCAGTTATTGGTCAAGTCCTTGCCATATTCCTTCGCTCTACAATCTTATCTTCTCCCTTACTTCATTAACTTACTTTATAATTAAAAAAAGTTTAGTTTTCAAGTAATTGCTATAATTTGAAAACATTTTCAAAACTCTCCCTCTACCCTACTGCTAAGATTACAAACATTTATCATAATAAATTATTGAGTTAAAAAATATTGTCATGCCATAAAAATGTCAATTGCAATAAACGACAAGTAGAGTAGAGTTGTTGTTATTTTATATACACAGAACATCCATAAAACTAATTGAGTTAGACAATAATCAATACAAATGCCATAGAGCTAAGTTTACATGGAGTAAACCCAGCAAACATAGTGTTTAAGAAAAGTTTAAATTTTCATATTAAAAGCTTTAATTTTCAAGTAAAAAGTTTTCACTTTCAAGTTAAAGGTTTTACACTTTAAAATATAAAACTTTAAGTGAAAAGCTTTCTTTTTAATTTAAAAGCTTTCTTTTTTAAAACACAAAGCTCTTTATTATGAAAGCTTTTAAAACACAAAGCTCTTAATTATGAAAGTTTTTCAAATAAAAAGCTTTAATTTTTGAATTAAATGCTTTCATTTTAAAATTTATATTTTTAAACTTTCATTTTCATACCAAAAGTTTTTTTTTTCAAATTAAAAGCTTTTATCCTTCATAAAAAAGCTTTCTTTTACAAACGAAAAGCTTACAATGGTTTCACTTTCAAATGAAATTAAATTTCAAATTAATTTTCAAACGTAAAGCTTTAACTATGAAAATTTTTTAAATGAAAAGCTTTAATTATCAATATAGCAGATTTTATTATCAAATGAAAAAGCTTTTCAAATTAAAAAGCTTCATATTAATATGAAAAGTTATAATTTTAAAATTAAAAGCTCTCATACTTAAACTTAACACTTTCAATCAAATGAAAAGCTTTAATTATCAAAAAAAATATTTAATTTTCAAACGAAAAGCTTTAATTTTTAAATGAAAAGCATTAATTATCAAATAAAAAGCTTCATATTCAAATGAAAAGTTATCATTTTAAAGTTAAAAGCTTTCTTACTCAAGTGAAAAGCTTTTTTAAATGAAAAGCTTAATATTAAAATGAAAAGCTTTAGTTTTTAAATGAAAAGCCTTAATTATCAAATAAAAAGCTTCATATTCAAATAAAAAGCTATCATTTTAAAATTAAAAGCTTTCTTAATCAAGTGAAAAGCTCTTTTTTATATAAAAAGCTTCATATTTAAACTATGAACTTAAACTAAACACTTTCATTCAAATTAAAAGCTTTAATTATCAAAAAAACTTTAATTTTCAAACAAAAAGCTTTAGTTTTTAAATGATAAGCTAAAATTATCAAATAAAAAGCTTCATATTCAAATAAAAAGCTATAATTTAAAAATTAAAAGCTTTCTTACTCAAGTGAAAAGCTTTTTTAAATAAAAAGCTTCATATTCAAATGAAAAGCTGTAATTTTAAAATGAAAAGCTCTCTTACTCAAATTAAACACACTGAAAAGCTTTTCGAATAAAAACTTTCATATTTAAATGAAAAGCTATAATTTTAACATTAAAAGCTTTCATATTTCAGTGGTAAGCTTTTCAAATAAAATGCTTCATATTTAAATGCTTCATATTTAAATGAAAAGATATAGTTTTAAAATGAAAAGCTCTCATACACAAACTAAACACTTTTATTCAAATTAAGAGCTTTAATTATAAATGAAGCTTTAGTATTCAAATAAAAAGCTTTAATTTTCTAATAAAAACTTTAACTTTCTAATGAAAAGCTTTAATTTCCTAATGAAAAGCTTTAATTTTCTAATGAAAAGCTTTAATTTTCAAATGAAAAGCTTTTCAAATAAAAAGCTTTATATTGAAATGAAAAACTATATATTCAACTGAAAAGCTATAATTTTAAAATTAAACTCTTTCATACCCAAGTGAAAAGCTTTTCAAATAAAAAGCTGCATAATCAAATGAAAACTTATAATTTTAAAATTAAAATCTTCAATACACAAGTAAAAAGCTTTAATTTTCAAATTGAACAGATTTTCAAAAGAAAACTTTATTTTACAAATTAAAAGCTTTCATACTTAAATGAAATATTTTAATTTTTTACTAAAAGCTTTGATTTTCAAATGTTAAGCTTTTAAAAAAGTATATAAAATGTATTGAAATTTAAAAAAAAGAATTGAGAATCTTTCTTTTCCTCCACCCCAACGTTCACTGAACTTTATTTCCTAAAAGCAACAATAAAATAAAACGCATAAAATCTTGCAAAATGCCAAACTAAATAAACAGCTAATTCGCCCCAAAAAAATGTATTAATTAATAAAAACTTGCACATAAATAATTATAAAAATTCTTAAAATATTTCGCTATTAAAATGAAATTCTATAAACAAATTTATTTATTTATTTAGTTTACAAACGACGTAAAGCAACAAAGCCTTATGGAACTTATTAGAGAATATGAGATTTTTTCCGTGTTCCATTTACATATATAAAGTCCAACAAAACAAAGGGGAACATATGACTACAAAAGCTGTTTGTTTGGATGATGTGATGATTTGGTATTAATGAAAAATTGCTTGCACGTTTTCCTAATTGGAAAGGCAATACATCAGGCCTGGAAAATTGAAATTTTCAAATAGTACTAGCTTATAACAATAAGGGCACCTTTTTAGGTTTTAAAGTAATAACGACTATAGAGTGGACTATGGACTAGACTAGACTATAGACTAGACTATAGACTAGACTATAGACTAGACTATAGACTAGACTATAGACTAGACTATAGACTAGACTAGACTATAGACTAGACTAGACTATAGACTATAGACTATAGACTATAGACTATAGACTAGACTAGACTATAGACTATAGACTATAACTAGACTATACTAGACTAGTAACTAGACATAAGACTAGACTAAAGACTAGACTATAGACTAGACTATAGACTAGACCATAGACTAGACATAGACTAGACTATAGACTAGACTATAGACTATACCTATAGACTAGACTATAGACTAGACTATAGACTATACTATAGACTAGACTATAGACTAGACTATAGACTAGACTATAGACTAGACTATAGACTAGACTATAGACTAGACTAAATAGACTAGACCTATAGACTAGACTATAGACTAGACTATAGACCTAGACTAGAATAGACTATAGACTAGACTATAGACTAGACTATAGACTAGACTATAGACTAGACTATAGACTAGACTATAGACTAGACTATAGACTAGACTATAGACTAGACTATAGACTGACTATAGACTAGACTATAGACTAGACTATAGACTAGACTATAGACTAGACTATAGACTAGACTATAGACTAGACTATAGACTAGACTATAGACTAGACTATAGACTAGACTATAGACTAGACTATAGACTAGACTATAGACTAGACTATAGACTAGACTATAGACTAGACTAGAACTAGACTATAGACTAGACTATAGACTAGACTATAGACTAGACTATAGACTAGACTATAGACTAGACTATAGACTAGACTATAGACTAGACTATAGACTAGACTATAGACTAGACTATAGACTAGACTATAGACTAGAAAATTAGAAAAAGTACCGAAAAGGTCGTGGGGGTACCGCGGTATATCAAAAAGTACTAAAGTACTGAATTTACCATGCCTGCAATACATGAACTATAGGGAAGAGGAGAACGAGCTAAACAAATGACAGAAAGGGGTTTTCATGTGTGGGCATATTTGATTAGACGTAGGAATGCAATACTTCAGCTGATGTATGGGTAATACCTAAATCATGGGTATAAATAATTTAACTCCGGATTAATTTCTTATGGACATAAAGTTTTTTATATAAACCCAATTTTATCTAAATTGAGAAAAGTTTGTTTTCCCCTACCCACTAGTTTTTTGTACACTTCAAGCTATATTATATAGCAATAAATTAATATTGTTTATTTTACAAACTACAGAAAATTTCCAAATATTTTTTTTACTTCAACATTAAACAAAGAATTTTAAAAATATTTTTTTTTGTATTTCTTCTATTTCCAGCAAAAAAATAATAAACGAATATTTTATAATTTATACGGATTTACAAAACTACAATAGCAAATTTTTTTTACAGCAAAATACGATTTCTGTTTTAGTTTACACAAATCCTTAAATAATCTACAAATGTTTTTGATATTTATTTTTTCAATTTATTTATTTAGTTTTTCTTTTTTATAAATTTGTTGTTATACATTTTCGCTTCAAATAAAATAATGATATTTGAAATGAATGGATTTGTATTGTATCTCTCTACTCAATCATCTCTCTAGATCATGTAGAAAAACATTAGAAAATCACAGAAAAAAAAAACATTTGTTTTTGTCATTTTATTATTTCAATTACAGAACTCTGCTATCATATGGTATGATTTTTTTTGTTTGTTTATATTTCCATCATATTGTAATCTTCTAAAGCTTTTTAGTCTTTTAAAACAGCTGGACAAATTCCACTAGAGTTGATATGAACTGTTATGGTATATGACTGATATGAATGTTGAGCTTATAGTGTGCCTACAGGTAGGGGAACTTACAAAGAGCTACTATGGTCTATTACGTAGCTATAGACTGATCTCTAGGTGAAGCTATAGACAGCTCCATAGTCAGATCTATAGAATGATCAGTAAACAAATCTACAACCTATAGACTGATATATCGCCTGGTCTACTAACTGCTCCATAGATTATAAAATATAGACCATGGACCATTATATAGACATGTCTATAGATCAATCTATAGACAATTTTTTTGATTAGTCTATAGACAAATCTATAGATCGGTATATAGAAAAATTTATAGATCAGTCTGTAGAGAAATCTATTAGTCTATGGAACAATTTACAGATCAATCTTGAGATAATTCTATTGATCAGTCTTTAGACTAATATGTAAATCAGTCTAAAGACAAATCTATAGATTAGTCTAAAGACAAAGACCAATCTATAGGTCAGTCTATAGACGAATTAATAGATTTCTGTAAATTGGGCTACATATTGGACTACTGACTGCTCTATAGATTGGTCTATAGACTAATCTACAGATTAGTCTATTGACTGATCTCTAGATTGGTTTATAAAAAAGTCTATAGTTAGATCAACTGCCAAGTCCGATCCACAGACTAAAGTCTAATCTATTGATTAGGCTATAGTTTGATCTATAAATTTGACTAAGGTCTGGATTATACACAGATGTATAGACCGCACTATAGATTGCTCCATGGACTGGTCTATAGATTAGTCAATAATACGATATAAAGGCTAATTTCTAATACGATCTATAGACCAGTCTAATCTAAAGACAGTATATTGTCTGTTGTAAATACTGGTCTATAATCAGCAGTATGGACTGATCTATAGATTGGTATGTCGATGGGTATATATATATAACAGACAGATCTCTAGAGTGATCTATAGTATGACTTATATATTGGTCCGTAGACTAGTCAATAAAACGTTCTATATAGATTGCTCTATGATGAACTGATCTATGGATGTGTTTAAAGTATAATCTATAGATTGATCTTTAGACTGATCAATAGATTGATTTATATATTGATTTATAGATTAATCTATAGACTGATCTATAGATTAATCTGTAAACGGATCTATAGATTGATCTATAGACTGATCAATAGATTGATCTATATTTTAGGCTATAAACTAATCCTTAGATTGGTCTATAGTATAATCTATAGATTGGTCTATTACCGGTCTGTAGATTGATCTCCATACTAGGTCTAATACCTGTCAATAGCCATAGACAAGACTGATATATAACTATTCTAGAGTCTGATCTATTGATTTGACTACATAATGGTTATAGACTGGCAAAAGACAAGACTATAGTTTGAATAAAGACGGGTCTATAGTCTGATCTGTAAACTAACCTATAGTTTGATCTACAATCTGATCAATAGATTAGTCTATAGTCATCTATAGTGTCATCCATTAGATAGTTTATACTCTGATCTATATACAGGACCATAAATCTACATTCCGACCTACGACTTAATCATAGACAAATCTATAAACAGATCTTTAGCCTTGTCTTTAGGCTGATCTATAAACTAGTCTGTAATTTGATCAGTAGACTAGTCTATAGTCTGACCTACATGTACACTATAGACAAGACTATAGATTGATATAAAGACGGATCTGTAAACTAACCTGTAGTCTGATCTACAATCTGATCAATAGATTAGTCTATATTCATCTATAGACTAGTCTATATTGTCATCTAAAAGATAGTTTATACTCTGATCAGTATACAGGATCATAAATCTACGCACTGATATACGACTTAATCATAGACAAATCTATAAACTGATTTTGAGCCTTGTCTATAGGCTGATCTATAAACTAGTCTGTAATTTGATCAATAGACTAGTCTATAGTCTAACGTACATATACACTATTTTATAGTCTGATCTATAGACTAGTTTAAGGTCAGATCTATAGATCAGTCTATAATTTAATCTATAGACTAGCCTATAATCTATTTCATAGTCTATTCAACAGTTTGATTAAAAAGTGTATAATTTCATCTCGAAACTAGTTGATAGATCATACAGATCTATGGTCATATAAACTGGTATATAGTCTGATATGATCTATAAACTAGTCTACAATTTGGTCTATAAACTAGTCTATAGACAGATCTATAGAAGACTCTCAAATCTGATCTATAGACAGTTATATAAACTGATTTGAAGTCTTTGCTATAGTTTGATCTGCAGATTGATATATAGTCCGATTTTTTATAGTTTGACCTATAAACTAAAATAGACTGATCTGTAGACTGGACTCTCGACTGTTCTTTATACAAGTCTATTGTCTGAGTTTCTTTTTAAAGAAAGTGGCCCAAAATTTTCAAATTACTTTTCCAACAAATTTGTAAATTTTCTCATACTTTCAAGCCCCTACAGCTTAATACAATTACAGACTACTTAAGCCAAAAAAAAACAAGTTTTTTTCACTCTGACCTTCTTCACTAAATTACAAGATGAACTTGCTTTCATGATATTTCAGTAACATTTAAATGCTTTAAAAAAATTACTATAGAGCAGCTGTAGAAGTTGAGAGTTTTATCTCTGAGTATATACTTTTTAACAACTTCATCAACCATACAGACCAATTTAAACTTTTTTCTTATAGAGGAAAATTATTGGCAAATATAGTCAAGGGGCTCAGAGGCAAAAATCTTCTGTATAACTAGTAGAAGCAGGAGAACAGTTTATGCCACATAAAGCAACAATTAATTTAAATAAATATAGTAAAGTATAAGCAATCCAACTTCAATATAAACTTTTCACGTACTCTGCTGCCCTTAAGTTTAAGGGGGAGAAGAAAGAAATTTTCAAGTGCCCCTTGAATGCTTTTAACTTGTATACTTTAACTGCTTTAAAGGAATAATCTTGATATTTCATTAAGAAAGACTATAAAAAGGATTTACGTATTTGGTAATTTAATTAGAAATTCATATGGAAGAGTATGAGTTTTTAAGAGAATTTCTAAAAATGCAAACACAAGAAATCTCGACACGTAAGGTTAAATCTCAAACAAATATAAATATATAAGGAATCATAAAAAATCTAGATTTGCACGAAAGATTCTTGTATGAAAAAAAACTTACTAGACACTTAGTTGGTACAACTAAAGTGCAAAAAACACAGAAAACGTTAAAAAAGAACTACTTTTTTTTTATTACACGAATATTATAAAAATAAAAATGCAAATAAATTTTCTGACACGTAAACACAAAAAAAATTTCAACAACAAAAAAACTAGTAGTTTAAGGTGCAAATAAAAGTTGTACAAAAAAAAAAAAAAAATTAATCCTAATAGTATGTTTTCCTGCTAAAGTTCCTTTTTTAAGCATTTTTTCTCTCCACAAAAACATTTAGTGTGAAATATTAGTTTTTTTTCTAAAGGCTTCCTGTCCAGTGGATTTACATTTTCATCGTTGTCGTCATCATCATCACCATCATCGTCAGAGCTTTGTAATAGAAACTGAAATTTTTTATAATCGCATATGCAAAAGGAAAAGGCAAAAAGGACGAAATAGTTACAAATCATTCTGACGTAAACAACTCAAATTTGACAAGATTTGGAAGTAGTCGGAAGAAATAAAGTGTGGAGGAATCTGGTAAATTATATTGGGGAGAAAATGCTTTTATAAACTGGCTATAGTTTGATCTACAGTCTAATATATAGTCCGACCTATAGATCAACTGTTTAGATTAGAATCTAATTTATAGACAAGCCCATGGAAAAGACAATGGGCAAGTCTATAGATCTGACTATAGTGTATAAATATTACTATAGACTAGACTAAGGTTTAGTCTAGTCTATCTAGTCTGTAGATCAAACTATAGACTAGTCTATAGATCAAACTATAGACTATTCTATATATCAAACTATTGCCTAGTCTATAGATATAACTATAGAAAAGTCTAAAGGTCAAACTATAGAATAGTCTAAAGATCAAACTAGAGTCTAGTCTAATGATCAAACTATAGACTATAGATTAGTCTATATGTCAAACTATAGACCAGTCCAAAGATCAAACTATAGACCAGTTTATAGATCAAACTATAGACCAGTCTATAGATAAAACTGTAGACCAGTCTATACATCAAACTATAGACCAGTCTATACATCAAACTACAGACCACTCTGTAGATCAAACTAAAAACAAACCTTAAAAACAAACTATAGACTACTCTATAGATTAGACTATAGAGTAGTTTATAGATCAGACTAGGGACTAGTCTACAGATCAGAGTCTAGTCTATAGATAAACTAGAGACTAGTCTATAGATCAAACTGTATACTAGTCTATAAATCAAACAATAGATCAAACTATAGACCAGTCTATAGATAAAACTATAAATTAGGCTATAGATCAAAGTATAGACTAGTCCATAGATCACACTATAGACTAGTCTTAAAAAAACTATAGTCTAAAGATCAGACTAGAGTCTAGTCTATAGATCAAACTAGAATCTAGTCTAAAGATCGAACCATGGACTAGTCTATAGATCAAACTATAGATTAGTCTATAGGTCAAAGTAGAGACTAGTCTACAGCTCGAACTAGACACTAGTGTATAGATTAAACTATAGACCAGTCTATAGATCAAACTATAGACCAGTCTGTAGATCAAACTATAGACTAGTCTATAGATCAAACTATAGACTAGTCTTAAGAACAAACTATAGACTACTCTATAGATTAAACTATGGAATAGTCTAGGGTTTAGTTTATAGATCAAACTAGAGTCTAGTCTATAAAAATAGAGAAATAGATCAAAATAGAGACTAGTCTATAGATCGAACTAGAGACTGGTCTATAGATCGAACTAGACACTAGTCTAGATAAAACTATAGACCAGTCTATAGATCAAAACTATAGACCAGTCTGTAGATCAATTTTAGACCAGTCTGTAAATCAAATTATAGACCAGTCTGTAGATCAAATTATAGACCAGTCTATAGATCAGACTAGGGACTAGTCTATAGATCAGACTAGGAACTAGTCTATAGATCAACTAGAGTCTAGTCTATAGATCAAATTAGAGACTAGAGATCAAAACTATAGATTAGTCTATAGGTAAAAGTAGAGACTAGTCTATAGACGAACTTGACACTTATGTATAGATCAAACTATAGACCAGTCTATAGATAAAATTATAGAACAGTCTATAGATCATACTATGGACCAGTCTATAGATCAAACTATAGACTTGTCTATAAATCAAACTATAGAATAGTCTTAAGAACAAAACTAACTAATCTATAGCTTAAACTATAGAGAAGTCTATAAGTCAGACTAGGGACTAGTCTATAGATCAAACTAGAGTCTAGTCTATAAACCAGAGACTGGTCTACAGATCAAACTAGAGTCTAGTCTATAGATCAAACTATAGATTAGTCCACAGATCAAACTATAGACTAGTCTATAGATCAAAATAGACTAGGCGTAGATCAAACTAGAGTCTAGTCTATAGATCAAACCATAGACTAGTTTATAGATTAAACTATAGATCAGTCTACAGATTCAAACTATATACTAGTTATAAATCAAACTATAGACCAGTCTATAGATCATGACTATAAACTAGTCTATGACCAGCCTGTATTCTAGTCTATAGATCAAAGTATATACTGGTCTATAGATCAAACTATAGTCAAATCTGTAGTTTAAAACTGCAGACTAGTCTGTAGATCATATAGTCTATAGTTTTAACTCTAGATTAGTTTGTAGATCAAACTATAGACTAGTCTATAGATCAAACTATACACTATTCTATAGATCAAATTAACGAGCTAGTCTATAGATCAAACTGACTAATCATAGATCTGACAACATATTAATTACAGATTATCATGTATATTTGTTTATGGGTCAGATTATGGATTAGTCTATAGATTACATTATGGACTAGTTTACAGATCAGGCTATGACTAGGTGTATAGATCATACTATAGGCTTTTTCTCTGATCTACAAAGTGATCTATAGTTCGATTGATCTATAGTCTAATCTAGATATATATATTGTAGTGTATAGACGGTCTGTACGCTAATCTGTATATATACTATGGACTTGTCACCTAGTTTTTGGACTAATTTTTAACCTGGTCTATGGAGTGTTGCATAGTTTCGTCTATTATGTAGTTATTATATTCTCCCTAACATCCAGTTATCTCATTTCAAACCGAGGAATCTCTAAAAATAATGCTATGAAGGCCATAGAAATTATTTTAAATTAAAAATTTACTTATTCACTCTTTACACACTTCTTTCGCAGCGTAAAATTTTATTATAATGTTTTTTTTTTCTGCAAAGGTCAGCACTTCTTTTTGCAGAGTGTTAGAGAATTATGAATATTAAAGTTGCTTTCTTTTTTTCTATTTTATAATTTTATTTTTCTTTTAGCATTTTCAACAAGCTAAAAGCGTTATATAATATATATTTATGCCCTTTTATACATACACTTAGCATATACAAATTTATTTTAATGTAATATTAACATTTCTTTTTCAGACTTGATGTTAAGTTTTATGTATTTCTAGTAACTCAGAATATATACTATTCCATATAACTGACTGTCCTTGGTGTCTGTGAATCTTAACATCACACATACACACACACACAAATACCAAAAGTTCACGCACATGACCTTTTGCTTTAGGCAGCTAGAAATCCATGTTGTTTGGTCTCCCCTCGGTTAGGATTTTGGCAATAGTTTTGCTGGCGGAAAATTTAAAGTAGAATAAACATATATACAGAAATATACTAACATGAAAACCTTGCACAGATTTTCGTTATTACGACGACACACTGAACTAGTACTTGTTCGGATTCCCAATAAAACACCAAATAAGTTGTATGATAATACAAGTTTGCCAGAGACCCAGCAACAACATTCTCTCTATACAATACAAAACGGTTTAAACATTTGCTGGTATTACCCAACAAATGTTGTTTGTATGGCTAAGCGTATCGTCGTGAATGAGTTTAGATTTGGCTCTTAGCAATTTATAACAACACAATCGAGCACCACCTCTTTTCTGCGCTTTCACATACACATAATAATACTGTTGCTACGTGCCACTAATAGTGGCAAGTCTTATTGTCAATGTCAGAGTTTATGCTTGGTTTCATTGCCCAAAAAGCTCATTGCCTTTATTTGGGTATATTTCGGAAAAAAAGTTCAGTTTAAAATGTTTAAGATTTGAGGCGTTTAAAACACTCAATTTAACTTAATTATATGAAATTTACATAAACGGTATTAAACGTAAGTGGAAAATTTAGAGTTTTTATTGAAAATTGACTAGTCTATAGCCTGATCTATAGACTGATCTATGGACTAGTCTATAGACTGATCTGTAGACTAGTCTACAGACTGATCTATGGACTAGTCTATAGACTGATCTATGGACTAGTCTATAGACTGATCTATGGCCTAGTGTATAGACTGATCTATGGACTAGTCTATAGACTGATCTATAGACATTTGCTGATCCATAGACTAGTCTGTAGACTGATCTATAGACTAGTCTATAGACTGATACATTGCCTAGCATATAACCTGATTTATTGGCGTGTCC
The DNA here is from genome assembly GCF_015586225.1 of Lucilia sericata. Taxonomy (NCBI): domain Eukaryota; kingdom Metazoa; phylum Arthropoda; class Insecta; order Diptera; family Calliphoridae; genus Lucilia; species Lucilia sericata. The sequence continues at coordinate 1,709 of NW_023997251.1, read as the reverse complement.
ATAGTCTTTTCTATAGACTATCAATAGTATGATACATACTATGGTCTATAGACTAGTTAATAGTCTGATCTATAAGTCAATAGTGTGATCTGTTGACTAGTCTATGGTCTGATCTCTATACTAAAATATAGTCTGATCTAAAGACTAGTCTATAATCTCATCTAAAGACTAGCCTATGGTCTGATCTATAGACTAGTCTATAGTCTGATCTATAGACTAGTCTATAGTTTGATCTATAGACTGGTCTATAGTCTGATCTACAGACTTGTCTATAGTCTGATCTAAAGACTAGTCTATAGTCTGATCTAAAGACTAGCCTACAGTCTGATCTATAGACTAGTCTATAGTCTGATCTATAGACTAGTCTATAGTCTGATCTATAGACTAGTCTATAGTTTGATCTATAGACTAGTCTATAGTCTGATCTACAGACTAGTCTATAGTCTAATCTATAGACTAGTCTAAAGTCTGATCTATAGACTAGTCTATAGTCTGATCTAAAGACAAGTCAATAATCTCATCTATAGACCAGTCTATAGTCTGATCTATACTCTAGTCTATAGTCTGATCTATGGTCAGATTTATAGACTAGTCTATAGTCTGATCTATACACTAGTTATAGTCTGATCTATGGTCTGATTTATAGACTAGTCTATAGTCTGATCTATAGACTAGTCTATAGTGTGATCTATGGTCTGATTTATAGACTAGTCTATAGTCTGATCTATAGACTAGTCTATAGTCTGATCTATAGACTAGTCTATATTTGATGTATAGAGGGTCTATATCTGATCTATAGACTAGTTATAGACTGATCTATAGGCTAGTCTAATTGATCTATAGATAGTCCAATAGATCAGACTATGTTGGACTGTAGACTAGTCTGTCGATTAGACTATAGAATAGTGTGTAGATCAGCCTATAGACTAGTCTATAGATAAGACTATAGACTAGTCTATAGATAAGACTATAGACTAGTCTATAGATCAGTCTATAAACTAGTCTATAACTCAGACAATAGACTAGTCTATAACTCAGACAATAGACTAGTCTATAACTCAGACAATAGACTAGCCTATAGATCAGACTATAGACTTGTCTATAGATCAGCCTATAGACTAGTCTATGGACTAGTCTATACATCAGTCTATGGACTAGTCTATACATCAGTCTATAGAGACTAGTCTATAGATCAATTTATAGACTAGCCTATAGATCAGTCTATAAACTAGTCTATAGATCAGACTATAGACCCGTCTATACATCAGAATATAGACTAGTCTATAGATCAGACTATAGACTAGTCTATAGATCAGACTATAGACTAGTCTATAAATCAGACCATAGATCACACTATAGACTAGTCTATAGATCAGACTATAGACTAGTCTATAAATCAGACCATAGATCAGACTATAAACTAGTGTATAGATCAGACTATAGACTAGTCTATAAATCTGACCATAGATCAGACTATAGACTAGAGTATAGATCAGACTATAGACTGGTCTATAGATGAGATTATTGACTTGTCTTTAGATCAGACTATAGACTAGTCTATAGATCAGACTTTAGACTAGTCTATAGATTAGACTATAGACTAGTCTGTAGATCAGACTATAGACTAGTCTATAGATCAAACTATAGACTAGTCTATAGATCAGACTATAGACTAGTCTATAGATCAGACTATAGACTAGTCTATAGAT